>NC_134878.1:28447868-28472868 GCF_041734735.1 Babylonia areolata
TTGAACTGATAACAAATTCAACTCATGCAAATTTAAAAGAAGAAGAAAAAAGTGAAACCAATTGTGATGGCTGACATGATTGAAAAGAGATGATGACTGTGTGGAAAAGTGTAGCCACTGAATTCTGTGCAAGTGTGACAAATTCTGTGATTGTGTGGTACCAGAAGAAAGCAGCAGTGTGTTTGTAATTTGATATTTGTCGAGTATGCTGGGGGTGATTGTGAGTTGCTGAAAAAAAACAAACTCATATCCTGTGAAATTTGAAATCTTGTCAAGAGTTGCTAGTCAGAAGCAACAGCTTGTACATGAACACTATGTACTTAGCCAGACAAAATTTATGTTGTGAAGAATATAGAGGGGTTTGGGGTGAAAGGTTTATTCAGATGACTAAGTGGCAGTGTGTGCGCAACAGAACCTTTGTTCAGAGATGCTTACTCTGGTGTATTGGATTGAAAGATCACATATCACTTTAAATGTGATAGTTATATTTTATTTTGTATTGCAGCCAGTATGTGTTTACTGATTTTAGTGCCAGTGCATGAGGTGATACTTTTTTTTTTCTCCTTCTGAATGGTCTCGAATTTTTTAACATATTCGATTTTTCCCTACATTTAGTACTTGATATCTTACAATATTGGTGATGTGTTCATGCTTACATATCTGCCCATCATTTCCTAAGATTTTTGTTGGCATGAATATTCTGTAAGATGTTTGGAGGGAGGATATACAACTTGTACCAAGTTTAAAAAAAATTCATTAGTGAATTGATCGAGAATATTTCACCTTTTTCTTTTTTTTTTGTGTGTGATGTACATAATTTGCTACATAGTTATGTAAGCAGAATATATACAGTAATCAGAATGTTGGGAAGTGCAGGTTTTTACATGCTGGGAAAGCAGGCACCCATACTGTTCAAAAGACATGTAAGATGGAAATGAAGGTTGAAAACATTTCTGCAATACCTTGTAAGAGAGGAACAGACCTTCAGCAATATGTTTTTGCTTGCATAAAACAAGATGATGAATGTATCATTTTCTTACATATAATTGAATTTATTAATTTCATGAATAATTAAAACATTCACCTTACTGGAGTCTGTAAGCAATGTATTTTTTTAAACATAAAAATTGCTACTTGCTTATCTTTAACAGTGTGTCATGATTTTGCTATTTTAAAATTATAATTTTTAAAATATAGTAGTGGAGGAAAAACATGTGCATGTAACTCTGTAATAAGTATTCAGTATTATGTTGTATTCAGAATTAATGTTCTGTGACAGTTTTATATACATTGTAATTTCCATTTCTTTACACTTGAAATAAAGCAAATTGTGATGTCTATTTAAAACACTATCAACTGCATTTTCTCTGCTTTCTAAAGGACACCATCTTCCCCATTTTATTTTGGGGATGCTTGAAGCCAGAGATGGCTTAGATATATAATTTTTTTTAAAATAAGTAATTGCTGCATGCATAAACACATGCACACATTCATAAGTAAACTGACAAATATTGATGCAATGCCAGTATATTAGGACAATGTATTGCGCAAAACACATTTTTTTGAACACCACTAAACTAGGTAAGTACAGAAATGAAAAAAGGATAAAGAAGCACAATACCAATATTCTATACTTTAACGAGTTTTTCCATATTGCACAATACATCACATTGTGATCAAGTACAGATTCTTGTAAAACAGTTTTTTTTTTTATCACTTATTTGGATGACTTAAGCAACTTCAAGAGATTATTTTATTGCCATGGGATATGGGGAATATTTCAGAATGACTTCAAAACATAAACCAATGGAAATAATTTCTAGGAAGTAAGAATAATGAAACAACCCCCCCCCCAAAAAAAACAACAACTTCTGAGCAGAAAAAATGTTAATAGAAATGGATGGTGAAGTTCAAAGAAGGAATTCTATTCCTTCTCATGACTGGCATAATAAATAAAACTAATGATGAACAAGCAACTTAACTCCAAACTTTTTAAACTTGAGTTAGCACTCTGTTTTGAAGATGTGTAACAGATGGATGGGATAAAACAGACCAAAGAATTTGGACGAGAGAAAGAGTTTTGTACAGCAGAGTTTGGACAAGGTCAACAACCAGGCCCTCTACAGGTTCTTCCTTGTCCCTGCCTGTTTTGGCAGAGAAGAGGCCATTCCTAACAATGACTGTGCCGGATTCAGT
The DNA here is from genome assembly GCF_041734735.1 of Babylonia areolata. Lineage (NCBI taxonomy): Eukaryota > Metazoa > Mollusca > Gastropoda > Neogastropoda > Buccinidae > Babylonia > Babylonia areolata. Next base: position 28,450,065 of record NC_134878.1, read on the forward strand.
GCAGTAAAGGAAATTCTCATTCTTCCAAACCTATATTAGGAAACAGATTTGGCGGCTGGTACCCTTGACACATTCAACTCCACTATAGCTAGATTAGGTAGGAATAGGTCCTCCTTCCCAAGCTCTTCCCTATAACATAGCTGGCACCCTTGACACATTCAACTCCACTCTAGCTAGTTAGATTGGGTAGGAATAGGTCCTCCTTCCAAGCTCTTCCCTATAACATAGCTGGCACCTTTGACACATTCAACTCCACTCTAGCTAGTTAGATTGGGTAGGAATAGGTCCTCCTTCCCAAGCTCTTCCCTATAACATAGCTGGCACCCTTGACACATTCAACTCCACTCTAGCTAGTTAGATTGGGTAGGAATAGGTCCTCCTTCCAAGCTCTTCCCTATAACATAGCTGGTACCCTTGACACATTCAACTCCACTCTAGCTAGTTAGATTGGGTAGGAATAGGTCCTCCTTCCAAGCTCTTCCCTATAACATAGCTGGCACCCTTGACACATTCAACTCCACTCTAGCTAGTTAGATTGGGTAGGAATAGGTCCTCCTTCCAAGCTCTTCCCTATAACATAGCTGGTACCCTTGACACATTCAACTCCACTCTAGCTAGTTAGATTGGGTAGGAATAGGTCCTCCTTCCAAGCTCTTCCCTATAACATAGCTGGTACCCTTGACACATTCAACTCCACTCTAGCTAGTTAGATTGGGTAGGAATAGGTCCTCCTTCCAAGCTCTTCCCTATAACATAGCTGGCACCCTTGACACATTCAACTGTAAGACTCCACCACGGCCAGTTAGACTAGGTAGGAATAAAGTCTGCCCTACCCCATCCCACACTTCCGTAGAATGCTTTTTGTTTAGGGGGGTGGTAGTCCTGGCTCATCTTCAGGATGGCGAAGATTGGCAAGCCCCGAGTGGAACAAAGACCCCCACATAGAGTAGAATTCTCATAGTTATCAGCCCCGAGTGGAACAAAGACCCCCACATAGAGTAGAATTCTCATAGTTATCAGCCCCGAGTGGAACAAAGACCCCCACATAGAGTAGAATTCTCATAGTTATCCTTTTATCTAAATCATACTTTCTATTGAACAATTTCCTTCCTCCACAAATCCCCCATTGGCAGAGTACCCTGATAGTATGTTGACTGTGGCTGTCTCAGGAGGAGGAGGAGGATGATGATAAAGCCTACATAACCTAAACATAGAACCATCTGCACTGCAAAAGTATTTGTACAGAGTGCAAAACATCGTCTCTTCCTGCCCCTCCCTTCACAAAAAATCTGAACATTCTGCTTCATTGTCAACATATTTTTGTGTGTGGTCTTGCTAACAGACTGAAGAGGAACCTAAATATATATATTTTTTAATCAAAGTGCCATTAGAACAGAAAAGACCAATAACAAAAGTTTGTGGGTGCCTTTATAACAGAACCATAACATTTCAGGTGCCTTTGGAACTAATTTTTCTCCCAGGGTGCCATTGTAATGAACTAAAACAGTATAAGGTCATGTCATTCAATTACAGCAAGGTGCAGACAATGAAAAGACTTCAGTATACCCACTGGTAGACTCGGCAACGTATGTGTATTTACAAAAGAAATAATAGCAAAGCTGATAATAATTTCACTCGCCAAACACCCTTCCACTGCAGACTACCCGTCTTCTTGAAATACATGTGCATGACAGTGTGTCATTTTGAGGAAACGATGAAGCAGCATTAGTTAAAAATGAGTGTTAGTTTATGATCCACCAGTCATTTGTACAATGGCTCACTTACACTGGCCAGCTGTGGAATCTGGATCTAAAGCAGCAGGCAAAACAGACTAATCAATTTGACCAAAAGATCTTGTTGAAGAAAAATCTTTACATGCTGACAATCATTGGTCGACTAGTTCTTCAAAACAGTTGCTGAAAATTGTACCCATCTTTACACCGGTATCAGGAGTGAGATGGAAAAATTAAAAAAAAACAAACATGAGCAGACCTTAAAGTTACTGGTAAATGAAGAAAAGTAATGCATCAACATGTTTAAAATTGTTTGATACTGGTTTGACTAGCTCTTCAGAATGATTTTAAAAAAAACCATACCCATCTTCGCACTGGAAGTGTTTAGGAGTGTGAAAGGAAAGGTGAGAGGAAAAAAAGCAAGAAACAAAAGCAGACCTACATGAAGGTACTGTTAAACAAACCAAGTAATTAATCAATTGTACACTCATGTTGAACATGTTTGATCTGGTCCTACCACAAGTTCTTTATATCAACACTTATCTAGATAATGAGGAAAAAACACTTCACATACAAGTGTTAGTATGCCATGTACACAAAACTTCGTCACTCACAGCACAATGATGGAAGGGGGGAACACTCATGGTAACACCAAAGCCCTCCAGCAGTAACAGTTCTTGGATGAACTGTCAAATCAACAGTATTAAAAAAAATATGTGAGAAAATTGGACAGGAGGGAAAAGGTGAATATGAGCAAAAAGAACCAACCTTATAACACCCACTACAAAAAAGGCATCGACTGCAATAACAGTCAGAGCTGAATTATTAAAAAAAAAAAAAAAAAAATCTTAACTAACAGGGTTGAGGATGAAATACAAATCAATTCACGCATGCATGTGCACATTTTCCAAGCCACCAAAGAATATTCTTTTTTCAAGTTATTAAATACAGCAAAGTTTGTATAGTAGTACCGTACACAACTTCATACTCCAAGCCAAAACACCCAGACAATAACAATCATCATACCCGGATAGTGTGTGTATTGCACATGATCATGGTGGCCTTTTGACGGACAAACACACTCAGCTCATTTTCAAAGAGGCCAGTTGATTAATATTCCATGCGGTCTTAGTTCTCTGGCCCGGCACAAAAGACAACAGTTAACAATGACAACAAAAGCCATGATTCCTTTTACTCACAAACAAAAAGCCATTGAAAAAAAAAGAGAGGGTCTATTTGGGGAAAGGTAAGCGAGTGGCTGTATGATTTTGTGCACATGTGTGTTCCAGACACTTTGGCATCAGATCTTTCTAGTTATTCACTGTGTATATAGTGACCACAGAAGATTCACAGGTATTCTCTCTGTGCGAATTCAAACCTATCATAAGAGGGTAGGGAGACGAGACAAACAGTTTACTGAACATGGCCATCTGCCAATGTCCAAGAGAACAGTAGGAAGGGGATGAAAATGGGACACAAGGTAAGTCTTCATTCGCATGAAAAAAAAAAGAAGAAAAAAAAAAGTACTTAATCCGTCCGTACAGCTTATCTTTAACTGAAATGCCTATAATTATGTAAACAGCAATGTACGCCGTTTGACAGCAGTAATTCTAACTTGAACATAAATACTGCAAAAAACATTTGACAGCAGTAATTCTAACTTGAATATAAATACTACCCCCGGCCACCCCCCCAAAAAAAAAGTTAAACAATTTTCTTTTCTTTTATAATGAATTAGCGTTTCTTTCTTCATACCCCCCACTAGTGACAGAATACCCAACAAATGATTGCGGTCACTCCATGGAAAGAAAAAGCTGTAAAGTTTGTAAAGAATAAACTGCTCTCTAACCTGTCGGTGGTATTTCTGGACAAATGAACATGAAATAGATTTCAGTTTCACACAGAACCTCACAGAAAGGGCAGTCCAAACATTTCTGCTCAATTTCATGGAAAAAAAAGAAGATTTGAACGAAGAAGAGTAGGAAGAGAAGGAACACAGGGAAAAATAAAACGTGGTGACATAGGCTATTTACAGGGTCTTTGATGATATTCATGCTGGCATCTGCGTTTGCCAATAAAAGGAATCGTGGTGTAAAGAGACAAATACACGGCTAGTTGCCAACTGGCTGATTGGGGGATCGGAGTGATCCATACTGTACAGAAGGATGTCTTTCCAACTCCATGGTGTCAGTATTTACAGTATATCATCAATAAATCATGAATGTGTGACCAGGACAACAGTATATAAAAGACCCATAATCATATATATATATATATATATGGTTCATTAGTGTGTTGTGAATATTTACAGTTTAACATCACCATCAATAATGAATGACTGTGTGGCCTGGACAACAATATACAAAAGACCTATGATTTTTTTATATATATATATATATATATATATATATATATATATATATATATATATATATATTCTTGGGTCTTGGGCACAAGCAAAAAGATGAACAGCGCACAACACCGACATTCATCAATTATGTATGTACAAGAGAACCGACAGTTTCAATTATGTTCTAACATGCGCATAGGTATCCTGGACAATATATAAAATCACACAAGAGTAGCCAGTATGGAATATGATATCAAGAAGATTCCCTGTCACCCCATCCTCTCTCAGTCTGTGTACCCAGCGTCCTTCAGAAATAAAACACAACCCCCAAAACATAAAAACAACCAGTGTTATGTAAGTTTCTGGCAGTGTTTTTTTTTTTTTTTTTTTTTTTTTAAACCTTCGCTCCTGCGGTGAAACGCTCTGAACATTCTCCAGAAATGGCGGAGGTAAACCAAAATTTTTCGTGTACACCTGCATCCGCACATAATCTTTTATACTGCAGGAACAAAAATGTAAAAGAAAAATCTGATGTCGCACACAAATGACTGTACACTGATTTTTTTTAATACTCTGACATTTGAACAGTAATGAGAATACAGCCACCACCACCCTCCAAAAAGAAAACAACAACACAAAACAGCAAAAACAAAAAAACAAACAAACAAAAACCCCCAAAAGAAAAAAGAAATAACCACGCACACATAAATAAATCACCTTCCGGGTTAAAAAGCCCTATAGCCTTTTACAACCACCGAAGCAGTGAATTCATATCCACGGTGCCTATAGCGCTTGGCGTAAGGCGGGGCCCAGTCTTCCCCTTCCCCCTTTTTAACCTTCCCCAACGGAAGTTCGACACCCATTCGAATACACCTGGGTGGAGTGAGGGAAATGGAGAGTATAAAAGTGCCCAGGGACACAAAGGACCCCCTCCCTCCCCCCCTCTCGAACAGGCAACCAGGACTACACCCCCACAAGACCAACGCCTTAACCACACCACACGGATAAGACCACAGCCCCGAACAACTTGACCTTAAAGGCCCATTGCCAATAGGTCGTTAAACTCAATTCTACAAGGACACACGCTGGCCATTGAGGAGAAGCGTGAGCGAAGGAAGCAGGGCTCAACTTCTGGAGACGTTTTCCCTTGCAACACCTGTGGGAAGTGCTGCGCATCCGGAATAGGTCTCTTCTCTCATATGAGGACACGCACCGACAGATAAGCCTGCCTGTCTACTCATCCATCCGTCGGTCCGACGGGAGACTCCATCACGGGGACACAACACCTTGCCGAAGCAGGGCCTCGAACCCCGACCACTGCTGGAACAACTGGACAGAAGGTCCAACACCTAACCGACTCGGCCACGGCTTCTCTTTGTGAAGAAGGCAGACAGCAACAAGATCACAAACAAGGAGGGGTGGGGTGGGGTGGGGTGGGGGTAGTGACAGGGAGGCCACGAGACACTGGACACTGTACAACAGACCGATGACTTACTGAGTGATTTATGGCATTCTACGTGATACATCTCTCGAGGAAACGTCCCCCCCACCCACCCCCCAACAGTCGATTGATTGACCGCATTGGCAGGTTACGAGAACTGAGGGCTAGGACAAATGGACACAAACTGAAACCATTTCCATGGTCAACAGCAGAAAAAAAATCATTTGCGTGAACACATAGGGCTAGTGTGTGTGTGTGTGTGTGTGTGTGTGTGTGTGTGTGTGTGTGCACGCACACATGTGAAAGTTGATCCGTGAACAGGGAGGAGGAGTGAAGAGGAGTGGAAGAAAAATCGTGAGAATTTTCATGTATCTGTTTTATAAATTAACGTCTTTAAAAAAAAAAAAAAATTTTTTTAACACCGCGCGTACACAAAATGGCATCTTTTATGGCTGCATGTTCTCGTGCTTGCGTTTCAGGAAAACTTTTATTGCGCGTTAAGGACAGGACAAATAACTTTTCCCTTGGAGGAATGAACAAAGGGGGCAGGTTGCGTTACATCATATGTCTTGTAAATGACAGAGAAGCCTAGTGACACAATTATCAACAAATGATTGTGATCACTCCATGGAAGGAAGGATAGAAGGAAGGAGAAGGAGGAAGGATAGAAGGAAGGAGAAGGAGGAAGGAAGGAAGGAAGAAGGAAGGATGGAAGGGAGGGAGGAAGGAAGAAGGAAGGGAGGAAGGAAGGGAGGAAGGAAGGATGGAAGGGAGGAAGGAAGGATGGAAGGGAGGGAGGAAGGAAGAATGGAAGGAAGAATGGAAGGAAGGGAGGAAGGAGAAGGATGGATGGGAGGGAGGAAGGAAGGAAAGAAGGAGGAAGGAAAGAAGGAGAAGGAAGGACGGAAGGAAGGAAGGCTTAATTAACACTGTTGTGTCAGGTTTCCTTGGAGACCAGCCCTTGCACGAACATAATAATATTTGTCTGGCCAATGTACTTATACAAACGACGTGTCACGATTACTTGCCTCATGATTATTCATCAGCTGCGGTCGTCCCGCCGGCACTTAACCCTCCCAACCCTCCCCACCACACCAAAGTCCTTTCAACACCACCACCAAAGTGTGTTGCCTGTCGAATCAGTCTCTAAACACTACTCTCTCTCTCTCTCTCTTTCTCTCTCTGTCTGTTTAGCCGACGTTTTGGCAAGTCTGTGAGACAAACGATGGTAATGGGCCGACCATGACGCTCCCAGGACACTCAACAAGCGACTGTGCCGTCCCCGAAACACTATTCCTCTGTGTCCGCCAAATGTCAACACGTCTACAGGCAAGCCGCCTGCTCCAGTGTCCCTGGACAAGTCGGTGGTTCTATTGGGGGCAGAGTAGGGTGGAGGGCAGGGGAGGGGAGGGGAGGAAGGATGGCCGGGAGGAAAACGATCGGTGGTGATGTTAGCCATGTCTAACGGGGCTCCGGGAAAAAAAAAAAAGTTCCACCGTGTCTCCAAAAGCAAAGGAAGGAAGGGAGGGAGGGAGGGAGGAAGGAAGGAAGAAGGAAGGATGGGAGGGGATAAGGACTGAAAGGAGGAAGGAAAGAAGGAAGGAAGGAAGGAGAAGGAAAGAAGGAAGGAAAGAAGGAAGGATGGCAGGCTTAATTAACACTGTTGTGTCAGGTTTCCTTGGAGACCAGCCCTTGCACGAACATAATATTTGTCTGGCCAATGTACTTATACAAACGACGTGTCACGATTACTTGCCTCATGATTAATTCATCAGCTGCGGTCGTCCCGCCGGCACTTAACCCTCCCAGCCTCCCCACCACACCAAAGTCCTTTCAACACCACCACCAAAGTGTGTTGCCTGTCGAATCAGTCTCTAAACACTACTCTCTCTCTCTCTTTCTCTCTCTGTCTGTTTAGCCGACGTTTTGGCAAGTCTGTGAGACAAACGATGGTAATGGGCCGACCATGACACTCCCAGGACACTCAACAAGCGACTGTGCCGTCCCCGAAACACTATTCCTCTGTGTCCGCCAAATGTCAACACGTCTACAGGCAAGCCGCCTGCTCCAGTGTCCCTGGACAAGTCGGTGGTTCTATTGGGGGCAGAGTAGGGGGGAGGGCAGGGGAGGGGAGGGGAGGGAGAAGGTAGGGAAGGATGGCCGGGAGGAAAACGATCGGTGGTGATGTTAGCCATGTCTAACGGGGCTCCGGGGAAAAAAAAAAAGTTCCACCGTGTGTCCAAAAGCAAAGGCATTTCGTGTCCGACTATGACCATCAGAACAGCAGAGGAGGCAACTGCTGTCCCAAACATCTGGGCTAGAATTTGATTATAGTGGATATTGTCTCGCCCAAGTTACATCCCCCATTCTCTTGGCCAAGAGGGTTTTAGGACAGTCGGCATTGGGATGGTTCCCAAAGGCCAACTAGCCCCCAAGGCTGCAGCACAAGGAGCCAGTGCAGTCTTGCCTTGTAGTTTGAGAGACCTATGAAAGGGGAAGCAAGCTTCCCGGCTGTGTTTCAGACCTGTACCACAGTGACTATTCAGGAATCCATCTGGACTGACTGCACAGAATACATCGAACCATGTTAAATCACCATGTCAAAGAAAGCAGTGCCCTTTCTCTGAATCATCTGTGAACCTCTTAGTGGTGCAAGACGGACGTTAGGTGGAGTATTCCTCGCCCTGACGACAGGACTTCTGATCCAGAGGTCAGGGTTCGATCCCTCGACCTGGTGTGGTGTCTTCGGGAAAAGCGCTTCACTCCGATTGTTTTCCCTCCACCCGGATGTGAAACGGGTACCTGACTTGGTTGGGGAAGGTTCAACCGGCGGGAGGAGCAGATTGGGCCCCGCCTTCCTACCCCGAGCCCGTGGATATGAGTTCACTGCCTCGATGGGGACCTTAACGCTTTTCTTTTAAAGAAAAGGGTGAAGCTCGATAATGCTTCTTTTTTTTGTGTGTGTGAGGATCACGAAATAGTTGTTAATGCAAGAACAGAGAAGAGATCAATAAAACTGCAACTTAAACGACATCAGCAGGGGGAACTGACTCAATTCTTTCGACAGCTCATCCCCACTGTAAGCTACAAGAAAACTGCCATACTTAAGCTGTAAAAGATGCATTACCAGTAACAACTGTCCGTAGCACTGTCAGAATAAGAGTGATAACTTTTTGTTTCGGATTTGCCATGGGATGAATGCTCCGACGGGAATATATATATATATATATATATATATATATATATATATGTATATATATATATATATATATATATATATATATATATGTGTGTGTGTGTGTGTGTGTGTGTGTGTCCAGCACGAACCACACGTCCAAAGCATTCACAATCTGTCGACCCAGTCCGCAACCTATCCCTCAAACACACACATAATTTGACTCCATTACAGAAATAACACTGTTTTAGGTATGATATAGGGACAAGCACTTGCGCGCATTTGTATGGTCCGTCCAGTATTGTAAAAATATACATATAATGCGCCATTATTATGCATCACCTTCGGTTTGTGCAGCCATAATATCGACCACCCCACAATCCTGCCCCTCCCCCACCCCCCAGCCCCACCCCCCCATCGCCCTCCCCAACCGTCCCCCAAATCAGTCACAACGTGTTTCCCATCAAATCAGCCGCTAAACAGTACTCTGTCTTTCCTCTGTGTCTCGATCTCCAGCCCATAGTGTGGGCAAGACTTATCAAACAAACCAGCTGTGCAGGACCGATCACACGAATGTTCCCCCCCCCCCCCCCCCCCCAACAACGCCACCGAACCCTCCAACTAACAACTAGTAACGTCCCGAGGTATTTTAGTAGTCTGTCAGCAAATGTCAACACGTTCACCGTCAACCCAGCCTGCTCGAATGTCAGTTGTCAGGGGGGGGGGGGGGGGGGGGGGGGGGGAGAAAGGGAGAAAAAGTGAACGAGAGAGGGGTGGGGGGGGGGGGGAGGGGGGGAGAGAGGGAGGGGAGAGAAGGGAGGGACAGAGAAGGAGAGTGAGAGAGGTGGAGGAAGGAGAGAGAGAGAGAGTGAACGAAAGAGGGGAGAGAGAGAGAGAGAGAGAGGGAGAGAGAGACGAAGAGAGAGAGAGAGAGAGAGAGAGAGAGAGGAGAGAGAGAGAGAACGAAAAGAAAGAGTGAACGAAAGAGGGGAGGGAGGGAGGGAGGAGAGAGAGAGAGAGAGAGAGAGAGAGAGAGAGAGTGAACGAGAAAAGAGAGAGAGAGTGAGCGAGAGAGTGAGAGAGAGAGTGAACGAAAGAGGGGATGGAGAGAGCGAAAGAGGGAGGGAGGGAGGGAGGGAGAGAGAGAGAGAGAGAGAGAGAGAGAGAGAGAGAGAGACAGAGAGAGAGAGAGAGAGAGAGAGACAGAGAGACAGAGACAGAGAGAGAGAGATTGTCAAGTCGACGGTTCCGTCAGACCACACGTAACGTCTAGGGACGGAGTGTAGTGGTGAGCTGGAGCGCGGGGTGGATACACCAACCACTTCTGGTAATGATATCAGCCACTCCTAACGGGGTACCGATGACTCCTGCCATCACATCATATGGAGCAGTGGCCTAGTAGTAACGCGCCCGACTAGGAAGCCAGTGTCTTCAGGTTCGAGTCCCTCCATACGGACCAGGATTTTTCACTCTGCCCTTCTGATGGACCTTGAGTGGTGGTATGGGTACTAGTCTTTTTCGGATGAGACGATAAACTGAGGACCCGTGTGCCACGTGCGCTTAGCGCGCGTAAAAGAACCCACGGCAACAAAGTGGTTGTTCCCTGGCAAAATTCTGTAGAAAAATAGGATAGGAAAAAAAACACCCCTACACTTGCAGGCAGACAACCCCCTCCCCCCAAAAACAGGTGGGGGGCGCTTCACCGTGGCGATTTGCTCTCCCAGGGGACAACAACCGGAATTTCAAAGAGAAAAAGCATAATACAATACAATCTCTCTAAAAGTTTTCCCCACAGGGTACCGTTATCGCATTTATCCACCCACCCCACCCCAAAAAAGACCCCCCAGGTACAGGTGTAACGTTCCATTGCATCCTCATTAAGAAAATGACCCCCACAGTACAGGTGTAATGTTCCATCACAGCCTCATTAAGGAAATGACCCTCACCAAATAGATCTAATATTTCCTAATATCCTAAAAAAAAAAAAAAGAAAGAAAAAAGCCCCCACCCCCACCCCGAAACCAGTGCAGATGTAACGTTCAATTATACCCTATCCTACTATTCTTCTTCTTCATTCGTGGGCTGCAACACCCACGTTCCCTCGTATGTACACGAGTGGGCTTTTACGTGTATGACCGCTTTTACCCCGCCATGTAGGCAGCCATACTCCGTTTTCAGGGGGTGTGCACGCTGGGTATGTTCTTGTTTCCGTATCCCCTTCGAACGCTGACATGGATTACAAGGATCTTTAACGTGCGTATTGATATTCTGCTTGCGTATACATACGAAGGGGGTTCAGGCACATGCAGGTCTGCACAAATGGAAGATCTGACCTGGAAGATCGGAAAAATCTACACCCTTTTCCCACCAGGCGCCGTTACCGAGATTCGAACCCGGGACCCTCAGATTGAAAGTCCAACGCTTCAACCACTCGGCTATGGCGCCCATCCTATCCTACTATATGGCCCCTACAGCACTGGTGTAACGTTCCAACACATCCTAAGATATGTCCCCCACACTTCTGGCGTAACAATCTAAAAAAAACAACATACCCCTCAACCCCCAGCAGAGGTGTAACGTTCCATCACATCCTCCTAAAAATGACCCTCCCGGTACAGTTGTAACATTCCATTAAATCCTAAAATATGACCCCCCCCCGCCCACCTCCCTCCACTTCTGGCGTAACTTTCCATCACATCCTAAAAATGACCCTCCCGGTACAGATTCTTAAGATTAATACGAACCTGATAGTACAGGTGTAAACGTTCCATCGTATCTTCCTTCAAAACAAACAACAGCAAAACAAACAATACTCCAGGAGACTTACTATCCGAACTAACTCTTCAGAAATCTGTACAGATTCACCCCCAAGCCCCCCCCCCCCACCCCCCAAAAAAAAGTTCAATTAAAACCGATATATCCAACAATTTACCAGTGGAGGAAAGGCGTGGTAAGTATTTCTGGCCCAGCTAGGCCAGACATGCTCTAAACCTTACTCCATAAAAAAAGAAAAAAAAACCCCCACCCCCCAACCCCCACCCAACCGAAAACAAGACACCACCCACGATGCTAAAAGAACCCGCGTTAAAAAATACAGCAACCCACTACCCCCCCCCCCCCCCCCCCCCCCCCCAAAAAAAAACAAACAAAAAAACCCCCAACAAAACCTCCTGTGTTTAAATGATCTCTGGACAAACTCTGAATAATTTACCGCAGGGGAAGTCACCCCTCTTGACCCAGACCAGAGGCATCGCCTCCCTTCCTCCTTCACCACCACCCGATACTAATCATCAGGATGAGATCAAGGCTTCTAAAATAATCAACACCAGACTGTCGGAGTAGCTTTGCGCAACGTACCAGAAACACTTGATGGGTGGCAGTGGTGGGGTGGGGTGGGTGGGAGAGAGGAACGTAATGGTTCGGGGAGTCAGTTGGAAACGTTACACTCCGGAAAGGGATGGGGGTGGTTTGGGGTTTGGAGGGTGGGGGAGCGGAACTGGAGGGGAAGCAGAGTGCGAAGATGGAGGGGAGAGGGGATGAGGAGAGAGACTTCAACGGTAGTACCAGTCCACCGCAACCACCTCCGCCACCGCCACCACCACGGGTACTGTACGGCAACCCACACTTGCTAAACTTCAGCTTGGCAAACCAATACAAGCCACACATAGTAAGCGGATGAAAAACGAACGGCTGTTTCTGGTGAAAAACACCGACAGAAATTGTGCAGATGATTATTCTTGTAGTGCTTCGCCACAGAGACTGGTGAAAATGACGACGTAGGCGGCCTACGATTGGTGGGAAGGGGGTTGGGACGTGGGGGAAGAAGTGTAAAACTTGGACAAAGGGAGGGATAAGGTTAAGTGGTGGCGTGAGGCAGAGAGAGAGAGAGAGAGAGAGAGAGAGGGGGTTGTGTGTTCACTTAATAAAGTGTGGAGAGCTGAATGGTCTACATTTGTTAGTCTTCGTTCTGTTGAAAGGGCGCAAGAGAACCCAATATTTACATAGTCTTTTTCTTCTTCTTCTTCTTTTTTTTCCTATGACGGTAGAGTTGTTCATTTTACTTGCACTTTTTCTCTCCACCATCCTGTTCAATAGACAGTGAAAAAACAAACAAACCACCCTCTCTCTCTCTCTCTCTCTCTGTGTGTGTGTGTGTGTGTGTGTGTGTGTGTGTGTGTGTGTGTGTGTAATTCTAGACTTTATTCGAACAGCGTTGACATGGAAAAGACCCAGCTGAAAGAGAGGAGTGTGATTATTAAAAAAAAAAAAAAAAAAAAGAAAAAAAAAAAAAGTCAAGACTTAATCCAAACAGTGTTGCCATCGAAAGGAACCAGCTGAAAGAAACTGGGTGCAGAAGGAATTCCACCTGTCAGTCCGCGACCCGCATAAAAAGAAATGAAAAAAAAAAGAAAAAAAAAAGGGGGAAAAAAAGAGAAAAAAAAAAAAAAAGGAAAAAGGAGCAGTCTTCCTCCTCGTCCGCCCCCACCCCTCCCCACACACGCACTCATGCACACCCACACACACGCCCTATTGTCTACACTTTTGTTCACATGGGTCTTAAGGCCTGTAAATACTGAATATTATTTTCTATTTTGTATTGTATTTTGTATTTCACACACACACACACACACGCGCGCGCGCGCAAGCGCATGCACGCATGCCCACACACTCCCACAGTACATGCCCTTACTGTCTATCCCTTTGTTCACATGGGTCTTATGGCCTGTAACTATTGAATCAATGGTTTTTTTTCGATTTTGTATTTACATTTTGTATTGCGCACGCACGCACACACACACACACACAAACCTTGCACTTAATGCCCTTTAAGTTTTAGCAACGTATTGATCGAGATCCAAAATATCAAACATAAACAAATGAAATCAAAGATGTTTAAACATATACACTGAAAATGCATGCACCCCCCCCCCCCTCCCCACTTTCCTTTGAAACGGGCCCCGGACGGGTTGAACTCGGCAAAACCGAATTTTTCCCCCCCTCCCTTTTTTGGGGGTGGTGGTGGTGAAAAAAAAAAAAATTCGACTCGTTATTCCCACAGCCATTCCGCTCTCGAATTAAAACGTAGAGCGTTACAAGGTTATCAGAGCGAGAGATGATTTTCCTGAACCAGACTTCAGTCCGTAACCCCTTCATTCTGCTACGGACCCCCCACCCCAATTCTGCCCCCCCCCGCCCCTCCATCCCCCGACTCGAGTCCCACTAAAATAATTTTCTGCAAAACAGCTGGTGGTGGCACATTTGCTTTCGTTACGTTTCAAGACGTGGCCCGCGTCACTTTCATCTGAAAGACAGAAAAAGGAAAAAGCAATAGTTCTGGGGGTTACACCTGTATATTTGTATTGCTTAATTTTTTTTAAAATTTTTTTTAATTACAACAGATTTCTCTGTGTCATATTCGGGCTGCTCTCCCCAGGGAGAGCGCGTCGCTACACTACAGCGCCACCCATTTTTTTTTGTATTTTTTCCTGCGTGCAGTTTTTTTTTTGTTTGTTTTGTTTTTTGTTCTTCCCATCGAAGTCGATTTTCTACAGAATTTTGCCAGGAACAACCCTTTTGTTGCCTTGGGTTCTTTTACGTGCGTTAAGTGCATGCTGCAGACCACCACTCAAGGTCTAGTGGAGGGGGAGAAAATATCGGCGGCTGAGCCGTGATTCGAACCAGCGCACTCAGATTCTCTCGCTTCCTAAGCGGACGCGTTACCTCTAGGCCATCACTCCACTCTGTTGTTGTATACAACCAGAAGATAGAGTTTGCTACATTCATATAGAAAACGTGTCAAAAAAAAAAAAAAAAAAAAAAAAAAAAAAAAAAAGAGTAAAAAATTCCCAAGTTATGGAGTCGCTATAACCTCGGGAACTCAATGCCACACTGATTTAAGAGCAATACCATCTACCAGCACTTTCAAGAAGAATATCACGGACGCATTCGAAGGTTTTAGCAATTTACTTTTTGACACTGACGATTGAAATGCAATCTGGTAAAATGCGCACATGCACTTTGCAAACCAGCAGACTAAAGCATTTTGATGGGAAGGTTTATGCCATGTTAAGCCTAGACTTGAGCCACACACTCACAAACAAAACGGTATCATCCACATTTCTTCCCCCTGTTCTGTTTCGTGTCTCGGACGGTAAAGGTTGTAAACTGGTTAATAACATTGGTATGTATATTCTACATTTCTTCCTCTCCACTCTCATTGGCCTCCTTTGCGTCATTCGAGGGGTGTGGGGGTGGGGGGGTGGGGTGTGGGGTGTGTGTGTGTGTGGTGGGGGGGGGGGATGTTGGGTTTATTTTTGCCAATCTACAACTTTTTCCGTCTTCGAAACGAAACAGAATGGAAAGAGTACAGGGGAAGAAATCTGGATATTGCACACACACACACACACACGTGCGCGCGCGCTTATTCTTTCACCTTCTGTCCCCATCTCTCCCCCACCCCCCGTTTCCCTATTTTGGGGGGTATCTGCTTACCGGGCGCAGACCACACTCGTTGCTAAAAAACACCAACCAACCAACCAACCAACCGTCTGTTGGAACAGGTATCGTAAGGTTCATTAGTACAGCTTTCTGCTCCTGAGGTCCGACGTCAGAGCCATTACCTCTGGGCACCATGGTTACCTCAGGGGGACGGCACTGTGACTGTGCTGATGACCACAGCTGACAGTCAGCTTAGCAATGACCCCTTCTAGTATGGTTCGGCCATTGTGGCAAGACACAACGCCAGATGGGCTTCACATAATATCTATATATGATATCTATATGTCTATCGGCAATATCCACAGTTTTTCCACTCAAAACGGAATGACTATCGTTTACAACAAGGTGCGGACGTTCACTTCGTCAGTCACACAGAGCAGCTGAGGGGAAGAAATGATGCTGCCAATCTATTGCCAGTCTATATTTTGCCTGCCTACCTACCTGTCTATTTATCTATGTGTCTACCTAATGTAACTTGAGGTCGAAGAGGGCTAAAACAAAGACCTTCCCATGTATCTTCGGTCCCGAATCCATTGCCAGCAACACAGGATATATGTAACATGTACCCAACAGAGGTGTGTGTGTGTGTGTGTGTGTGGGGGGGGGGGGTAGAGTGGACGGGGAGGAAGGAAATGTCTGAACTAAACGCAAACCTAACACGCTCGTGTAGGTCTTCAGAGCATTCACCACAGCTACCCAGAAAACATCAACCAAAAACAAAACGAAGACCCCAGTCCTGAACAACCTAAGTAGTAGTAGTAGTAGTGTAGGGACTGGCATTTGACTGCCTAGGCCTCTCGGCCTTTTTTTTATGTTCCCTTCAATATCGGTGTCCTTTTATTTGTGGGATACATATGCTTTCTTTTACATGTTCTGTAAATCACTCATCAAAGTCAGTAAATTTTTCTTTTAAATTGATGTTCATGTCAAGGAGATTTTTGAACACATTAGTATTTTGTGCAAGTTTAGTTCCGATTGGTAGTGCATTCCATATTTGTGCGATTCTATTAGCTGATGAATTTTTCCTTAGGTTAGTATTACAGTGCTCTTTACAAATTTTCATTATTAAATTTCTTGTACTCTCATAATCTGACATTCTAAAAATATTATTCACATTGACTTCTTTATAGCAATTTGACATTTTGTATGTTTCTATTAAATCCCCTCTTAGCCTTCTTCCCTTTAATGAATGCAGATTTAAGTATGTAAGTCTCTGTTGATAGCTCATAGATTTGCATTCTTTCAATATTTTAGTTGCTCTTCTTTGTACCCTTTCTATAGCTATAGATTGTCTCTTGAGGTATGGGTGCCACACAATATTACCATATTCCACTTGTGATCTAACTAATGCTTTATACAGTTTAAGAAATATATCTTTATCTAAATAGGAAAATGTTCTCTTCATTATTCCTATCATCTGGTTAGCTTTATGTATTATATTCTGTATATGTATGTCAAAAGATAGTTTATTATCAAAAATTATGCCAAGGTCTTTCTCACTTTGACATTTTTTAATGTCCTGTGTGGTGTCTTCTATTATCATATCGTATTTGTTTTCTGGATTTTTTCTTCCCATATGCATTACTTTACACTTTGATACGTTAAAATATAGATTCCATCTATAAGTCCAGTCTTGTAACTTATATAAGTCCTTTTGTAGTGTAGTATTATTTTGTGCATTGCCGTAAAGTTTAGTATCATCAGCAAATATTTTGCATTTGCTTTCTATACTTTCAGGAAGGTAATTTATGTATATTGTAAAAAGCACTGGGCCAAGTATGCTACCTTGTGGTATACCACTAACATTTTCATTTGTTGACATTTTTTCTCCAATTCTAACTACCTGTGTTCTTTCTGACAAGAAGTTTTCTGTCCAGTTCAGTATGCTTCCAGTAATACCATACGAAGCTAATTTTAATAAAAGTCTTTGATGTGGTACAGAGTCAAATGCTTTTCTAAAGTCTAAATAAGTTATGTCTACAGGTTTACCCATATCTATCATTTTTGTGAGATCTTCAGTTACTTCTAAGAACTGTGTTGTACACGATCTTCTCTGTCTAAAACCATGTAAGTCAATACGTCGTTGAATTCGGCAACGTCCTACCCCCAGGAGACTGAGGATGCCCCAACCCTTGACACATTCGTTCAGAAGGTGTCAACCTGCTGACTAACTTCCCCCCGAGTGGTTAAAGCGTTGGACTTTAAATCTGAGGGTCCCGGGTTCGTATCTCGGTAACGGCGCCTGGTGGGTAAAGGGTGGAGATTTTTCCGATCTCCCAGGTCAACATATGTGCAGGCCTGCTAGCGCCCGAAACCCCTTCGTGTGTATACGCAAGCAGAAGATCAAATACGCACGTGAAAGATCCTATAATCCATGTCAGCGTTCGGTGGGTTATGGAAACAAGAACATACCCAGCATGCACACCCCCGAAAACGGAGTATGGCTGCCTACATGGCGGGTTAAAAACGGTCATACACGGAAAAGCCCATTCGAGTATATACGAGTGAACGTGGGAGTTGCAGCTCACGAACGCAGAAGAAGGAGGTGGTCCGGAGACAATACCACTCTCGATCAAAATCATGTGAGAATATTCAGCCTCTCCAGAGTTATTTCCCTTCTTTTGATGATGTCACCAGTGACGTCACTATCGCTGTGATCACGGCAGTCATGGGGGATGAGGGGGGTTGGGGTGGGGGTGGGGGGGTAATCAAACACAATGCCAGACCAAAGGGACGCATGTTTTAAAGAAACAAACAAAAGTTGCTTTATATCCATGTTTCCAGCGTGACAAAGGGCACTTAATTTGTCCTTAAGGTATACCCATTACTTTTTAACTCTTTCATTACCAAAGGAGCGCATGTCTAAGAATACTTATTTCAAGTCCAGATTTTTCAGTGAGACACTGATGAGTAAACTGATGGGCTTTTGGTTTGTCTGTTATGGATTACTTCGGTGAATCGATTCGCTCTGACGTATTTCTTTAAAAACAACAACAACAAATATACATATTGTCTTGCCTTGCCTAGAATCAAAATGTATGTAGATCGCCTTCAGTAATGAAACAAAAAAACACGAACAAACAAAAGGGACAAACACTGTGCTTCACGATGCTTAGCAGTACACAAGAGTGTTTCGTTTTGTGTAATAAGTCAAGGCGCCACCTGTGTATTCTTGATGCCATCTCTATACTCGTTATTATCTGAGTATTTTGTATAAAAACAACAACACAGAAGGTTCATTCAGTTAAAACACTGACTTTCACTTAAAACAACACAAAAATATATATTAAAATAGAATACAGACGACATTACCAACAATTAAAAAACCCCCCACACGTCCATAAAGTGTGATTTGGACTACTGTTGACATCACATGAAGTCTATCACCAAAGCTGTCTTGTCATACCCACACCCACTCCGCCTCCCCCCCTGCTCCCCACACCATATACCAACCCATATTCTTTTTTTTATTTACAGTAACAGTAACAAAGTCGCTTTGTTCACCTTGTGTAACGCACAAAAAGCCATTCTATCACCGTTGTCATCAAAACACCAGACAACGTTATCAAAACAGTAACAATAATCAGCACTACCTGTCTTCGAACGACAAACAGAACACACGACATCACCCACACCTTCACCGCTGTCCAAACCTGTAACATCATTCCAGATACTTTGCGCTCTTTTTTTTTTTTTTTTTTTTTTTTTTGGCCTCTCTTTTCCAATTTCTCTGTAAAACACTCACTGTCATCTTCATGCTCTCCCACAGTTATTCCAACATCTGGTGTCCAGTTTCACGTTCTAGTCGTGGGACTTTAAACACCGCGAAACACTCCAATGACAGCTCTCACAGCAACACACACATACACACGCACAGACACACAAACACGCACACACACCTTTGTGTGTGTGTGTGTGTGTGTGTGCGCACATATATATATATACATACATATACACACACACACACACATATATATATATACATATATATATGTGTATATCTATATATAGATAACTTATACATTTATACACACACACACACACACACATATATATATATATATATCTATATATAGTTACATACAATTTATGTATAAGAATCCAAGCCCCGATGTCTTCGTATCGAAACAGGAGGGGAAGAAGCGTCAAAACAGTGTTGGTTTCACTTGAAACCTTCAAAGCTGATTTGCGCTAGGGTTAGGGCGAGGGTTTAGGAGTGGAGTTGTGAGCAAAAAAAAAAAAAAAAAAAAAAAAAAATCAGTGGACACACACACACACACACACAGAGCACAGAACAGACTGGTCACATATGATCGTGACTGTGAAGTATGAAACGTGATTTTCCCCCCCAAGACCTGCTCCAAACTGAAGTACTAACAACATTTGTGCGAAATCGTGAGTTTTACAGCACACTACAACTCGTTACCCTTTCTTCATGAGTTAAAATAAGAGCATAGTCCAAGCTTTTTTTTTTTTTTTTGTACAGCATTGGACGTCATAGTCCAACCTTCGTGACTCGTCGTTCAACCTTTATTGTACAGCATTGGACGTCATAGTCCAACCTTCGTGACTCGTCATTCAACCTTTTCTTGTACAGCATTGGACGTCATAGTCCAACCTTCTTGACTCGTCATTCAACCTTTATTGTACAGCATTGGACGTCATAGTCCAACCTCGTGACTCGTCGTTCAACCTTTATTGTACAGCATTGGACGTCATAGTCCAACCTTCGCGACTCGTCGTTCAACCTTTATTGTACAGCATTGGACGTCATAGTCCAACCTTCGTGACTCGTCGTTCAACCTTTATTGTACAGCATTGGACGTCATAGTCCAACTTTCGCGACTCGTCGTTCAACCTTCAACCTTTTTTTTGTACAGCATCAGACGTCATTGTCCAACCTTCGTGACTCGACCTTCCTTCTTGTGAGTAAATAATCGAGCAGCGTGATCCAAACTTCACCACAGCAGGAGTCGTGTCATCACAGCTTTCATGGCGCTGTCCAACCCAGTCTTTTTCAATGTAGATTACTGAACAGAATAGTCGGAACTTCACCGTTTGTCAAACAAGGGAGGCAATTTCCGACCTTCAAAGAAACGAGACGAACTCAGAGACTAACATTTTTTTTATGAGCCACACATCTTTTTTTGTGTGTGTCTGATCTTCGCATAATCCATCGTTTACATATGTAAAATACACGATTGCACGATCCCTTATTCACCTGTATTACAGAGAGGACGACAAAATCCGTCATCTGCAGATACAAAATACATGATTGTACAATCCGTCATGAACACATACAGAGTACATGATTGTACCGTCCGTTATTCGCGGATGTAAAATGTAATATTGTTCAATCCGTCCTTCACTGATGTAAAATATAAAACTGCGTCCGTTATTCACTGATATAAACTGCACTATTGCACAATCCATCATTCACAGGTGTAAAATACAGGATTTTACAATCCGCCAATTATAGATGTAAAATACAGGACTGTACTATCCTTCATTCATAGATGTAAAATACTGGATTATACACAAACCCCCATTCACCAAGTTTATGAAACACTCGCGATTGCACTGCCCCGCCATTCACAACCACTGTAGAATACAGGATCGCACGGTTCACTAACTCACACGTGTAAAACACGGGGATCACTCAGTCCACGACTCATAGGTGGAAAACACAGGACTGGACAATTCGTCAGTCACACATCAAGTAAAATATAGGACTGGACAACCCCGTAAAGCCACAGAATCATAACCCGTTATTCGCGGTTTCGTCACCTCAGAATTGTGGAGTATCTATAGGTCAGCTTTGTCCGGCATTCACAGAAAAGTAAAAATTGCAGAACGACTCAGCTCAACGTTCACAGATGTTAGAACAACAGGACAGCAAAATTAATCTGACCGTCAGAAATGTCAAAAACACGGGGCTGTTAAGTCTCCGATTCATAGCTGTTAAAAAAAGAAAAAAAAGAAGAAGAAAAGGCCAACCTTACCATCGTTTAAACTACTCACGGAAGTCAATGAATATAATATAGGACAGCACAGTACAGTCTGACTTTTTTGTTTTGGACAGACTGTCTTAATAAATAGCAGACAGCATAATATTGGACATTCCACAGCATCTCTTGATCGTCACAGACCTTGGTCACAAACACAGACCCGCATTTCGGAACCTTCACCCCTGTGGAAACCCCCCCACCCCCCACAAACCCCAACAAAAACCCATCTTTCAAGATTTGTGGTTATCAACACACACACACACACACACACACACACACAGATGACAAAACTCAAAACCAGACAACCCTTCGTCTTGACTATCACCATCTCTCCCCCACACCCCCACTCATCAACGCTCCTCTCCTCCCCCTCCCTTCCTCCTCCAGGCTCAGGGCATCCTCCTCCTCCTCCAAACACTCCCAATACCCCTCTTGCCACCCCCCCTCCTCGTCCTCTTCCTCAGGGCCTTGCCCTCTCCTCCTCCACTCACTCCAAATCCCTCACCAGTGGAGTCACAAATATTCGTACTCTAGCCCCAACACCCTCCTCCTCCTCTTCCTCAGGGCCCTGCTCTCTCCTCCTCCTCCTCCAAACACTCCAAATCCCTCACCACTAGAGTCACAAACGTGCCTTCTCTGGCTCCACTTCCTCCTCCAAACACTCCAAATCCCTCACCACTAGAGTCACAAACGTGCCTTCTCTGGCTCCACTTCCTCCTCCAAACACTCCAAATCCCTCACCACTAGAGTCACAAACGTGCCTCCTCTGGCTCCCAATTCCTCCTCCAAACACTCCAAATCCCTCACCACTGGAGTCACAAACGTGCCTCCTCTGGCTCCCCTTCCTCCTCCTCCTCCAAACCCCTCACCACTGGAGTCACAAACCTTCCTCCTCCAGCCCCCCTTCCTCCTCCTCCTCCTCCTCACTTCTCAGGGCCCTCTCCTCCTCTTCCTCCTCCTTCTCCACCACCACCCACGGACTTGACATGGACCTGACCTCTCTCCTCGTGGCAGGGGCAGCGGGGGCAGGGGCTGGGGCAGTGGAGGGAGGGCTGGGGCCTAGTCCTTGAGGCTGGCGAGGGTGACCTCCTCCGTGTGGCAGTTGCTGTAGTTGCTGTGGCTGAAGGTCATGGTGAAGGTGTGCTGCTCGCGGCGCCGGAAGGGCCGGTGCCGGAAGCCGCAGTAAAAACAACAGAAGCAGGCGACTTTGAACTCCTTGCGGAACTTGGCTGCAACAAAGGAAACAAACAACAGAAGGGTTTATTGGTTCATTGTTGCTAATAGTCCACCTTGAACTCCTTGAGGAACTTGGCTGCAACAAACGAAAAAACAAACAAACAAAAAAACAAAACAAAACCCAAAACTAAAAAACCCCAACCCCAGAAAGGGTTTATTGGTTCATTGCTGCTTACAGTCCAGCCATAATTATCAGGACTGTCAAACCATACATACAAATGCTCAACCGCGTCAACACTAAACTGTCACATCCACACACACACACACACACACACACACAACACGCATGAAAATAAACTCACGGTTCACACAGTTCATCATGACAAATTATCAAAACCATTTAGAAGAAGAAGTGGAAGAGGA
>NC_134878.1:28475368-28510368 GCF_041734735.1 Babylonia areolata
AAGAAGGAGGAGGAGGAGGAGGAGGAGGAGAAGAAGAAGAAGGTGGTGGTGGTGGTGGTGGTGGAGGAGGAGGAGGAGAAGGAAATGAAGGAGAAGAAGGAGGAGCAGGAAGGGGAAGAGGGAGAAGGAGAAGAAAAAGAAGAAGAAGAAGAAGAAGAAGAAGAAGAGGGAGGAGGAGGAGGAGGAGGAGGAGGAGGAACCAGAAGGAGCAGGATAGGGAGACTGATTGAATCTTTAATGGGTAAAGAATTAGGCGCAGTAAAGGCCTTTTTACAGCTCTGCCCATTCAACGACACAAAAAATAAAAATAAAGAAATAAAATGAAATAAGATAATAAGAGCGACGAATAAGAATAGTACGTGAAATAGTCCATTAAAAAATAACAAAGCAATGAAAAGAACAATTGTTACATTATCACCTACGTATGTGCGCGCGCGAGTGCGCGTGCATATTCACACACACACACACACGCACAAGCACACACATAATAAAACAAGCAAACAAAGATATACGTACACATTCACGCCCCCCCCACACCCCCCGAACACACACACACACACACACGCGCACACACATAATAAAACAAACAAACAAAGACATACGTACACATTCACGACGGGCGCAATAGCCGAGTGGTTAAAGCGTTGGACTTTCAATCTGAGGGTCCCGGGTTCGAATCACGGTGACGGCGCCTGGTGGGTTAAGGGTGGAGATTTTTACGATCTCCCAGGTCAACATATGTGCAGACCTGCTATTGCCTGAACCCCCTTCGTGTGTATATGCAAGCAGAAGATCAAATACGGACGTTAAAGATCCTGTAATCCATGTCAGCGTTCGGTGGGTTATGGAAACAAGAACATACCCAGCATGCACACCCCCGAAAGCGGAGTATGGCTGCCTACATGGCGGGGTAAAAACGGTCATACACGTAAAATCCCACTCGTGTGCATACGAGTGAACGTGGGAGTTGCAGCCCACGAACGCAGAAGAAGAAGAAGAAGAAGTACACATTCACGCCCACACACACACACACACATACACGCACGCACGCATTTACTGTTCAATTACTAGCACGATCACACATACATTCAACTTTTCATTCATCATGGCATGGCAGCTAGAGGACTGAGTACAAGCTAGTATTTGAAAAAGACCGCGAGTAGGTTAATCAAAAGTATCGAATAGAAATATTTTCATGTTAGACTTAAAGACAGATATGGTTGGAATATGACATGTTTTTGGCAGCATGTTCCATTCTATGCTTCCATTAAATGAGAGACTCATCTTAAGTAAATCAATTTTAGGTGTTGGGACAATAGCTCTGTCTGATTTACGTTGGGACTGGAAACAAAATAATGATTTTAAATACTGTGGGCATACGTTATGAACAATTTTATGCATAAGAATCAATGTGTTATATCTTATAAGTAGATGAACAGGTAATATTTGAAGTTCTTTGTACATATTGTGCACAGATCCGCCTGGCTAATCATCTTAATGGCACGTTTTTGTAAAGAGTAAAAAGGCTTTTGATATAGAAAGAGGATATTTATCCCAAATAATCGAGCAATAGCTGAGTCGAGACTGGATATAAGCAAAGTAAAACACACGTCTAGAATGATTATCAAGAAAGTGTTTGATCTGTGACAACTAGAAGACACTAGATGATATTTGTTTTATAAGGCACTGAATGTGTTCCTGCCACGAAAATTTTGACCAATAATAATGCCTAATGGCATATGCTTAGTAACTTGTTCAATGATATTGTCTTTATATTTTACGTTCAGTTGTGTTTCTTTCATGTTCTGTCTTTTCTGACGAGGACAAATTAACATGCATTCTGCCTTTTCAGAGTGCACGACCATATCATTAGCATCACACCACTTTTCGACAGATTTCATGCTGACATTCAGATGATAACTAATTTCGTCAACATTGTGACTAGCAATATTGTATTGATGTATCATAAGCAAATAAATCACATATTGCATGTTGGATTGATAAAGGTAGATCATTGATATACAAGGAAAATAAGATAGGGCCTAGAACTCCCCTTGGGACATGCCTTTGGAAGAAATAATGCCACGTGAACAGACAGATCGAATACGGTTTTCTAGTTAAGACATAAGAAACAATAACCAGTTATCGTCAATACCATAATATTTCAATTTTTTAAGCAATATTTCGTGATTGGTTAAGTCAAACGCTTTTGTGAAATCAAGGAATATCACACCAACCGCCTTGCTGTTATTGATATCACGCAGCCATGAATCAGTTATTCTACATAAAGCGGTCTCACAAGAATGGTGCTGTCGAAATCCTGATTGATTAGTATATAGAAGCTGATATTTTTCAATGAAAGATGTAAGGCAGAGGTGTACATGACGTTCTAGAACTTTAGAGACAGAAGACAACAATGTGACTGGTTTTTTATGCATTGGAATAACTTTTGCATTTTAAACTCTTCTGGAAATTTTTTTTTTTGATAAACAAAGATTGAAGAGATAAGTTAGAGAATCAGCAATATAAGGTGGACATATTTTAAATATTTCTGGGCTGATGCCATCTCTTTAGAGATACTAAATGAGTTAAGACTTCATGAATATACATTAATGGAACAGAAAACTTTTTTTTTTATATCTTTATTGTGACATAAGTTTTCTAAAATGCTGAAATTAAAAAAAGTATGTGTATCGTCTTGTGCGATTAATTTGCTTCCAAGAAGAAGATGAAGGAGACGGAGGAGGAGGAGGAGGAGGAAGATGAGGAGGAGGAGTAAGAGGAACGAGAAGGAGAAGAAGAAGAAGAAGAAGAAGAAGAAGAAGAAGAAGAAGAAGAAGAAGAAGAAGAAGAAGAAGAAGAAGAAGAAGAAGAAGAAACACATAGAACTTTTTGAAACTGTCAAACATTCGTGTGCGTGTGGTGTGTGGGTGGTTGCGGGCGGGTGCTGGGTGGGGAGGGGGGGAGGGGAAGTTTCCGATTTGCACTTTAAATTTCAACCCGCATTTTCCATCGCAGACGCTGATTTGCCTTACGAGAGTCCCACGTGAAACTTGGTCCGTTTATCTATTCTGATATTTGCATCAACTTTTAAATTCAGTACACACAAAAGAGAAGCATTATCTTTATTTAACAGAGTTCACTTTTGTTGTATTTGCTGTTAAGTGACAGGGCAAGTAGCGGTGTTGAAGCTAGACAAGTAGACACACAGACAAAATGAACACACAGACCGGCAAAATGAAACAGACAAAGTGGGAGCAGACAGACACACAGGCAGGCAAAATGGAGACAGACGGGCAGGCAGACAGACAGACAGACAGACCGACCGACCGACCGCTCACGAAATTGTAGATGACAACTGTTGATGAAGGTGAAGTGACGCAGATACAGACAGGCAGGCAGGCAGACAGACAGACACGCAGAGAGGTTAACAGAGAGACAGACAGCCAGACAGACTATCTCCCCCATCTCTCTCTCCCCCCATCTCTCACATCCCCATCTATCAATATCTCACTCTCCCCCCCTCTCTCTCTCCCACCCCCCTCTCTCTCTCTCTCACACACACTCTCGCTCTCTCTCTGTGTCCCCATCTCTCTCTCCATCTCTCTCTCCTCACACACACACACTCTCCCTCTCTCCCCATCTCTCTCACTCACCTCCGCCCTCTGTAGATGACAGGGTTGAGGGCACCGTTGAAGTAAAAGAGACACAGACAGACAGACAGACAGGTAACAGACAGACAGACAGGCAGACAGACTGACCGCTCACGAAGTTGTAGATGACAACTGTTGATGAAGCTGAAGTGACGGAGATACAGACAGACAGACATGCAGACAGCCAGGTCAACAGAGAGACAGGCAGCCAGACAGACTACCTCCCCCATCTCTCTCTCTCCCTTCTCTCACATCCCCATCTATCAATATCTCACTCTCCCCACCCCCCTCCGGCCTCTCTCTCTCCTCACACACACACTCTCACTCTCTCTGTGTCCCCATATCTCTCCCCATCTCTCTCTCACTCACCTCCGCCCTCTGTAGATGACAGGGTTGAGGGCACCGTTGAAGTAAAAGAGACACAGACAGGCAGACAGACAGGCAGGCAAACAGACACGCAGACAGGTTAACAGAGAGACAGACAGGCAGACAGACTCTCTCCCCCATCTCTCACTTTCTCTCCCTCTGTCACCTCCCCATCTATCACTATCTCACTCTCCCCCCCCCTCTCTCTCTCCTCACACACACACACTCACTCTCTGTCCCCATCTCTCTCTCACTCACCTCCGCCCTCTGTAAATGACAGGGTTGAGGGCACCACTGAAGTAAAAGAGACACAGACAGGCAGACAGACAGGCAGGCAGACAGACAGGCAGGCAAACAGACACGCAGACAGGTTAACAGAGAGACAGACAGGCAGACAGACTCTCTCCCCCATCTCTCACTTTCTCTCCCTCTGTCACCTCCCCATCTATCACTATCTCACTCTCCCCCCCTCTCTCTCTCCTCACACACACACTCTCACTCTCTGTCTCCATCTCTCTTTCCATCTCTCTCTCACTCACCTCCGCCCTCTGTAGATGACAGGGTTGAGGGCACCGTTGAAGTAAAAGAGACACAGACAGACAGACAGACAGGTTAACAGACAGACAGACAGACAGACAGACTGACCGCTCATGAAGTTGTAGATGACAGGGTTGAGAGCGCTGTTCAAGTGATAGAGACACAGACAGACAGGCTGACAGACTCTCTCCCCCATCTCTCACTTTCTCTCCCTCTGTCACCTCCCCATCTATCACTATCTCACTCTCCCCCCCCCCTCTCTCTCTCCTCACACACACACTCTCACTCTCTCTCCCCATCTCTCTCTCACTCACCTCCGCCCTCTGTAGATGACAGGGCTGAGGGCACCATTGAAGTAAAAGAGACACAGACAGACAGACAGACAGACAGACAGACAGACAGACAGACAGACAGACAGACAGACTGACCGCTCATGAAGTTGTAGATGACAGGGTTGAGGGCGCTGTTGAAGTAGGGGAGCCAGTGAGAGATGAGAGCCTGCACGATGGCGGCATCCCCCTCCAGCTGCAGCACTTGGAAATATCTGATGTCACGCACGCGCATACACACACACGCACGCACGTACACACACACACACACGCACGTACACACACGCACACACACACACACGCACGCACGTACACACACACGCGCACGCACGCACACGCAGACACACACACACACAATTATGTTGTGATAATTTTTCTCTATCTACACACACACACACACACAGATCGCATAGTTTACAACTGACTATAATTATTCAAAAACAAAACAGAACAAAACAAAACACACACACGCACCCACCCCCACCCCCCGCCGACAAACACACCCACACAAACACACATACGCACACAGGCACACACACACACACCGACACACGCACTCATACACACAAACACACACACGCACTCACACACACACACACTGATCGCATGGTTCATAACTGAACAACATCATCATCATCATCTAAAACAAACAAATAACAACAGCAATAAAAACAACAACAACAAAACAAACCAAAAACAACCACCCCCGACACACACACACACGAACCCCGCCCTCCACCCCCCAACCCATACACCCCTACCCCACACCCCTCACCTGAGGACGTTCATGAGGTGGACAGGCAGGTAGCAGATGGCGAAGACGATGACGATGGCGATGAGCATCTTGGCGGCCTTACGGCGCGAGGCCAGCTGGTCCTCGGGCAGGCGGCTGCCCCTCAGGATGCCCGTGCCCCCGTTGCTGCGGCTCCCGTTCAGCATGGGCCGCTGACCTGTCGTGGAGTGGGTGGTGGTGCGGACACGGTGAGTGTGTGAGCCAGTGAGGGGAGAGAGGTGGGGACCACAGTGTAAGAGGGAGAGCGTTGGTGAGAGATTGGGGGAAGGGCGGGGGGGAGGAGGGGGCGCGGGAGTTGGGGGGGGTGGTGGGTGAGAAAGAGGTGACAGTAAGAAAGAGAGAGAGAGAGGGAGAGAGAGAGAGAGGGATTGAGTAGAGTGAGGGAGGGAGAGAGTGAGACGGCGGCTGGGAGGTGGGAGGGGGGAGAGTGAGAGAGAGGGGAGAGAGAGAGAGAGAGAGAGAGAGAGAGAGAGAGAGATAGAGTGGGGAGAGACATATGGGAGAGAGAGAGTGACGGTGGGAGAGAGATGGGGGAGGGGAGAAAGAGGGAAGGAGGGAGGGAGAGAGATAGAGGGCGGGAGTGAGCGAGAGATGGGAGAGAGAGATGGGGAGAGATGGAGAGAGAGAGAGAGAGTGTGTGTGCGTGTGACACAGATATAGACAGAATGAGAATCAGAGATAGAGAGAGTGAGTGAGACAGAGCGAGAGAGAGTGTGTGTGTGTGAGAGAGAGTAAGAGAAAGTGAGAGAGAGAGAGAGAGACAGAGATAGAGAGTGAATGAGAGAGAGATTGAGTGAGCGAGAGAGAGACAGCGCGAGCGCGAGAGAGTGTGTAAGAGATAGAGAGATAGAGAAAATGAGTGAGTGAGTGATTGAGAGAGAGAGAGAGAGATGGGGGGGTGGGAGGGTAGAAACATTGTCATAGTCAGACGGACAGGTGGATAGAGCAAGCTCACACGCGCGCGCGCACCACAGATGAAACAGAGAGAGAGAGAGAGAGAGAGAGAGAGAGGGAGAGGGGGAGAGCACCACTAATCTCTTCCTAAAGATATACGCACACACAGCTAATAATTAAAAACAACATTGTGTACTACTACCAATAATGAATAATGATGATAAATACAACAACAACAAAACCAACACACCATGGGGAAGGTAAAACCGGCTAGGTCTTATATACCACAATATTTTTCAGCATTTCAGTTCTAAGAAATATAGTACTTTCAGGTAAGGGGCATTTTAAGTTCTAAGAAATAAAGCACTTTCAGGTAAGGGACATTTAAGTTCACAGAAAATATAGCACTTTCAGGCAAGAGACATTTTAGTTAAAAGAAAACATAGTACTTTCAGGAAAGGGATATTTAAGTTCTAAGAAAATATAGTACTATCAGGTAAGGGGCATTAAGTTCTAAGAAAATACAGTACTTTCAGGTAGGGGACAACTAAGTTAAAAACAATATAGTACTTTCAGTTAAAGGGCATTTAATGCACAGAAAATATCGTACTTTCAGGTAAGAGACATTTAGTTCACAGAAAATATAGTACTTTCAGGTAAGAGACATTTTAATTAAAAGAAAATTTAGTATTTTCGGAAAAAGGACATTTAAGTTCGAAGAAAATATAACACTTTCAGGTACGGGACATTTAAGTTCCAAGAAATGAAGTACTTTCAGGAAAGGGACATTTAAGTTCTAAGAAAATAAAGTACTTTCAGGTAAGGGACATTCAAGTTCTAAGACAATATGGTACTTTCAGACAAAGGACATTTAGGTTCAAAGAAAATATAGTACTTTCAGGTAAAGGACATTTCAGTTATGAGAAATAAAGTACTTTCAGGGAAGGGACATTTAAGTTTTTACAAAAAATAAAGTACTTTCAGGGAAGAGATGAATACTAGCGCACTCGTCCTGGCGGTATTATGTCAGATATGTCTTGTGAAATGTACGCCTACACTGTGATAGACGTGCACTGCCAGAAAGTTTGGTTTTTGATGTAGTCATGTCCATGTTGTTGCTGCCCATACTGTGTTGATTACGTTGCTGATTTTTACCTTAAAGTTCCTTGGGATGGAACACCATCAGAGTCGTGTGAAAATCTTGTGAGGAGAATTGGAGTGGAATTTTGTTAAATGTCCCGTCGTGTTTTAAAGAATTAAATTTCACACTATTTTGAATGTCATCTTTTATAATGAAAGATTAGACGGAGCGGGGGTGGGGGTGGGGGTGGGGGTGGGGTGACTTGGTGGAAACAATGTAGAAGGAGGGTAGAATGATCAGAATTGCACACACACAAAAAAAATTGTTTGAGTTATTTCATTCTCACGTGTAGTAAACTTTTTCGTTCATTCAATCATGCAGGTGGGTTCAAGATGGAGGTGCTTTTGCAAAGCACGTAAAGTCGATATACACACCCCCCTTCCCACCCATTCCCCCCCGCCCCACTACCCCTCCATCCCTCCCTTCTCACACTCACGCGCTGGCGAACGCACGTCTTTATGCCCCAAAACACGAGGCTGTGGAAACAGGAACCAGTCTTTAATCATGCCATCCACTCAGGGCGCATCACGTTTTCCACACTCAGGTTCCCCATATGCGTTTCCTCCCCAGTGTCATTGTGCATGCTGCTCTCTCTCTCTCTCTCTCTCTCTCTCTCCTGGGGGTTCTTGGCGTCTCAAAAGTCTCACATTGCCCCAAACGATAGCAGTCACGAGTCTCACCGAAACACATTTCTGCCCTTCAAAATGGCCGGCCGGGGAACCCCGAAACAGGAAATCATCGAAATTTGACGGGCTTAAACTGAGCGTTGCTAACAGATGGCTCTAAGTGCTGCAGCCTTGGGGGCTGGCTGCCCTTTGGGAACACATCCCAACGCCGACTGTCCTTAAAAAAAACACGAAACCATCTTGACCGAGAGAGCGCGGATTTAATTCGGGCAAAACCACTCTCCTCTATAATCATTTTTAGCCCAGTCCTCTGCTGCTCTGGTGGTCATAGTCGGACACGACTGACTGTAATACACTGTTGTATCCTTGTTGGGTGAACAACGTTTCATCCAGAATCAGAGCCAACAGCCGGAGGTTGGTTTGGGATGGAGGTGACGGGTGCGGCGGTCAAATGATTGGAGCGCTGGCCGGATTCTCGGCCGAGTTTCCCCGAGTTCGAATCCCGTCGCATCTGGTGGGCTAAGGGTGTAGATTTTTGTTTCCGATCTCCCAGGTTAACATATGTTTTGACCTGTTAGTGCCTAAACCCCATTTGTGTGTATGCATACACACGCAGAAGATCAAACACGCACGTTAAAGATCCTGTTATCCGTGTCAACGATCGGTGGTTTATGGAAACAAGAACATTCCCAGCATGCACACCGCTGAAAACTGAGTATGGCTGCCTACATGTCGGGGTAAATAAACAAAACACGTCATACACGTAATATGTTACACGCCTTTATCTATCTATCTAATCTCTCTCTGTGTGTGTGTGTGTGTGTGTGTGTGCGTGCTGCACACGCGACCTCACTTTATCTATAATCTCATCCAAAAAATTCATCTAAAATTATTCCAGCGGAAGACACGTGCTGTTGGGAGCTACGGGACAAACGTGACAGAGAGGCACGTGATGATCGTGAGAAACGTGATAACACGAGACGTCCTTACGCACAGAGTGACGTCAGGTATTCTTTCTCTCTTTCTCTCTGTGAACTTATTTGTCCATTGTGCACAAATGCTTAGAAGAAAACGAATTGCGTCTTATGGTTTGTTGTCCAAAGTTATGTGAACTTATGGTTTTACCCCAGAAATATTAATATCAGCCTAGAACTATGTTTAAACTAATACTGCTTATGACGTCACATCGAGGAGAAGAAGTCAGAAAGTTTGCAACTTATTCATACAAAGCTTTCAAAATCCGGTCATTTAGTTGTACCTGATCATCGATTTGTGTATTGTTTCGTTCTATTGTATCACATACTGTATGTCTTGTAATATTTTCGAAATAAGTTTACACACCACCTCTTCGTTCGGGGCTGAGGCCTTTTTTTTAATAAACCATCCGAATCCGATTACCACCCCCCCTCCCCCCGCCGTCTCCCTGCTCTCTCTCCATTTCCAGAAACAAAAACGTAATTTTTTTTTACAGAAACTTTCTCTATGCCACGGCCCCCCTCCCCCTCTCCTATTAGCAGCAACAACGACATTAATTCTTTAAACAGTAAATTTGATTAAAAAAAAAAGAAAATAGAAAAAAAAGCCCAAAACAAAACGCATCGCTTTCTATAAACTTGACACTCCAAACTCATTTCTTTTTCTTTATATCATCGCGAAGCACTAACTTTCACAGCGATAGCGTCCGTCAAAGGCAAGAAGATTTAGTGGCACAGCTCACAACGCGGTCGATTCATTTCAATGGGGTGGCCCAATACAGTTATATTCTCCAGCCATAAAACACGGTGTTTCTTGCACAACGAATGGGGAGCGGTGTGGCGGCTATTTCAATCACGTCACTTCCGGGATAACCCTGGCCAGAAAGAAACTGCCTGCAATCACGAAACGTTGCCACCCCCCACGCCCCCACCTACCCCCCCAAGCCCCCTACTTCCCAAAAGCAAATTATAGGTAAAAAAAAACCGGCCAATATATATCATGATTCCATTTGCACTTACTTAATTCATTCATTCATTCATCTATTTCTTCCTTCCTTTATTTATTCATTTAATTATTTATTGGTTAGCTAAGCATAATGAATGCACGTGATATAGAAAACGAAGCACAAAATCGGTGCCAATTCCGTTCATAAGGTAAAAGTACTTACGTTTTGAAAGCGTACGATAAGCATTGCAGTTAAAACGATGGCGTAATCATTCTCTAAACTTTCATGCATTATGTAAACCGTTTTCAATTCTCTTTCCTAGTTTCTTTTTTCTTTTCTCACAGCTCGGTCTCACACAAACACCACCAGAGGGCCAAGAGATATACAGCAAACTGGATTCAGTTTCCCTGCTGAACCCGTTTCAGTCATTTTTTTGGGGGGAGGAACTTCTGGCAAAAAGACAACGCGAAGTTCCAAAACCAACAACAGACAGACACAGCTGTGGCAAAGCAGCGTCGAAGAACCGGAAAGAATCCCAAAGAGGGTTTTTTTTTTCCGGGTCGTACAAAGGTATCATCGCGGTTATGTACTGGTAAATTGCTTCTCTAGAAAAAAAAAGGAGAGAAAGAAAGAAAAAAAAAAGAATAAGAAAAAAAAAGCTTGGAAGGGTCTATAATATGTTGGCAGATATAATATAAAAAAGAAAAGAAATACAAAACAGGATGTGTGCGGTTCAAAATGCACTCGCGAAGAAAGGGTACAAACCAGGTACTCCCATTATTAAAGTTCCCTCCCCTTATAGTCAACAAGGATGTTCCTCAGTTTCCCTCCACTGTTGAAACAATTAGTCAATAAATGACCCCTTAAAGTTTCCCTCTACCGTTGAAACAATTAGTCAAGTGACCCCCTTTCAGTTTCCCTCCCCTGTTGAAACAATTAGTTAGTAAGTGACCCCCTTGAGTGTTCCCTCACCTGTCGAAACAAATTTGTCAATAAGTGACCCCCTTAAAGGTTCACTCCCCTGTTGAAACAATTAGTCAACAAGTGATCCCCTCACAGTTTCCCTCCCCTGTTGAAACAATTACTCAATAAGTGACCCACTTAAAGGTTCACTCCCCTGTTGAAACAATTAGTCAACAAGTGACCCCCTTAAAGGTTCACTCCCCTGTTAAACAATTTGTCAATATGTGACCCCCTCGAAAGTTCCCTCCCATGTCTGAACACTTACAATCACCACGGAGTCGTTACAGGTAACTGAGTGAATAACACACTCACTTGAGACGCTCGGTTGAATTGTAATGTCGTTCCCGGTGAAACTTAAAAAAAAAAAATCTTTCGTGATGGAGTCGTCATCATTTAGTAAAGCGAATAACTGGAGGAAGTGAGAGCAAAGAAGAATATTCTAACTGTGGAGTGATGGCCGAGAGGTAACGCGTCCGCCTAGGAAGCGAGAGAATTTGAGCGCGCTGGTTCGAATCACGGCTCAGCCGCCGATATTTTCTCCCCCTCCACTAGACCTCGAGTGGTGGTCTGGACGCTAGTCATTCGGATGAGACGATAAACCGAGGTCCCGTGTGCAGCATGCACTTAGCGCACGCAAAAGAACCCACGGCAACAAACGGGTTGTTCCTGGCAAAATTCTGTAGGAAAATCCACTTCCATAGGAAAAACAAATAAAAGTGCACGCAGGAAAAAAATACAAAAAAATGGGTGGCGCTGTAGTATAGCGATGCGCTCTCCCTGGGGAGAGCAGCCCGAATTTCACACAGAGAAATATGTTGTGATCAAAAGAAATACAAATACAAATACTGTCAGTTTGGGTTCTCTTCAACTGGTTTCAAGAACTCATAAATACTCAGCCCTGAAATGGCACTTCAGACTGTCGGCTGGGCTGTTATGCAGCATGATTTATTTGACCAGGAAGGTTAAGTGAAGCTAGGAATTATCTTCTCTTCAAGCCAAACAAAGAGAGAGAAAGTAATAAAGCATCTAAAAAAAAATATTCGTTGACAGCCTTCCAGGAATTTTGAATCACACAAACTGCGATAACGTTTTCATCAACCTACTTTCTTATTTCGTTTAAAATAAGTCTCAGCTCAGTCGGTTATTCCCCCCACGTCCCTCACCCCCAAAATAACAAAACAACAACAACAAGAGACTACAGTGAAAACAGTCAAGGCATCTTTTCAGATACAGAACTTCTTTTCAACACCAAACTGGAAATAGTTGTCCAGGAGTGCGATATGAAGGTCACTCATTCTTCTTGATAAAGTTGTTTTTTTTTGGAGGGGCGGGGGGGAGGGGGCGGGCTTGAGAGAGAGGGTGGGGGGGGAGAGGGTATGAAGTACTGCTGCTCGCAGACTGTATTCAAAATGTCTACAAAGCAAGCACTTCTTCCCCCCACCCACCCCGCCCCCCAGGCCCCCCTTCCCCCCCTCGAAATGCTTGCTGAAGCCTACAGACACGGGAACGTTGCCACCAACCAAGAGATGTAAGCGGAATTAACAACAGCAACAGATAACGGCAACGACCACCACCAACCACCCAACCAACCAATCAGTCCATCAGACAGCATTATTATTATTTTTTATTGTTGTTGCCAGTCTTAAATCACACACAACACGCACGCGCACGCGCGCGGGCATCCTCCAAAGATCCCTGACATAAATCCCTTTCGAAGGATTTATGAATCTATCTCTTTTCACCATCTCACTTCCCGGCCCCCACCTCTCCCCTCCCCTCCTCGGTCCCTCTTCCCACCGACTCCAGACGACACCCCCCCCCCCCTCAGAAACAAAAAGAAAAAAAAAAAAGAAAAGAAAAAAAGCCCAACAGAAAGCACAGCAGATGAACCCAAGCAGCTTCAAAACAACATAATTAATCATCATTTTTTGTTGTTGTTGTGTGTTGATATCAGGCAGTGCCCTTTCCTTGCCCCTTATAAAAAAGAAAAGGAAAAAAAAAAGCCCCGAACAGTTGAAACCAACATCCTGCCATGAAATCGATCATTCGAGACATTTGTATCTGGGCAACAGAAGTGTTATCTTCAGATAAAGTTCGTCGTGTGCCTTTCCTCGCATAAACATTTGTAGAGACAAGAACAAGAACTATATTTGTAGAGACAGAACCCGGTAAAGTTCATACAAAGGAAAAAAACAAAACAAACAAAAACAACCAAAAACAAACAAAACAAAACAAAACAAAAAATCTTCCATTGATAAATTAACATTCGGGTGTTGTTTCTTTTTATAGTCTCTTTATTTCGGTAATACCCAAATCCGTCACTCTACCCCCAACCCACCCCCCTCTCCCGCCAAACAGGGAACAATTAAAAGAAAACTGTATTTATCTTTCCTTTCCCCAAAATATTTCTGAAAGACATTAAATACTTTTGTTGTTGTTGTTGTTCTTCTTCTCCTTTATTATTATTATTATTATTTTTTATATAGCAGCAACCAAATTTGATATCAGAATGTTGTAGAAACTTCAATTAAAATTCTGAAAAAGGAGAGAAGGAAGGTAGGAAGGAAGGAAGGGAAGAAGAAAGGAAGGAAGGAAGGGAGGAAAGAATGGAGGAAAAAAATAAGGAAGGAAGGAAGCAAAACACACCAGGCGAGAGGCCCCGGATGCCAAATCACGTGACCTTTACTGCGGAACTGTTGCACGTCTGCAAACTCCCTGTCGCTCCCCCATCGTTTGAGTATCCTGCCTCTCGTCTGACCCCCATCACCCCCCACCCCCTCCCCAGCCACCAATCACGCCCCCTCTCCCCTTTGATTAAAAGTAGAAGGTGTGTGTGTGTGTGTGTGTGTGTGTGTGTGGTTGTGTGTGTGTGTGTGGTGTGTGTGTGTGTGTGTGTGTGTGTGTGAGAGAGAGAGAGAGAGAGAGAGAGAGGGAGTGAGAGCAGGGCTGACGGTTTGTTGTCCAGTCCGGTAAATAGACTGCGGGCACGCCAAGACTTCATCACGGGCGAGTAGGGGAGACTTACTTCCTCTCAGCAACAATTGTGCAAAATTGGATCCATCCTAGGTTATCGGTTTTCTGCGCCGGCGTTAGGTAGTCAGCGTGGTAACCTTATTATTATTATTATTATTATCTTTTTTATATATTTTATTTTAGCACCAAACTCCGTCTCTTGCTTGTCTTTTGTGTCAAAACATCTCTGTTATAACTTTTTTTTTTTTTTTTTTTTTTTTTTTGACTCATCGCGCTGAGAGGACTCAGATGCAGTTTAACGGAAAACACGTTTAGCAGGTTGGCAGTTTAACGATACACAGCTCAACCGTGGGGAGAAAAAAACCAAACCAAACAAAAAAACCAAACAAACAAAAAAAAAAAACCGGCTTAACCCCCTTCCCCTCCAGCTCTGTGTAAATGGCAGCGTGCGTTGCTTTATTTACAACCCCCCAGGGTGAACGGTTTACGAGGCATGCTGGGCAAGGGAGTTAGCTTTGCGACATAATTAATTTTCTGGTTTCTTCACAGGTTTTACGCGGCCCACACAAGGTTTCTAGAAGGGGAAGGATTGGGAGGCGTGGGGCCGGGGGGGGGGGGGGTGGGGGGGGGGGGGGTGGGCAGGGAGTGGTATGCATGCAGCATTTAACTGTTTTTTAGAATTAAAAAAAAAATTCAAATTAAACGTCTGAAAAATGTTGTGCTGGTGTTAGATCTCGTTATGTTTGTATATATGTGTGTGTGCTTGTATAAGTAAGTGTGCGTGCGTGCGTGTGCGTGTGTGTGTGCCGTGGAAGCTGCGATACGTAGCCCAGAAATGAGTGTGTGGAGGAGGGGGAGGGTGCAGGGTAATGTGTGTGTGTGTGTGTGTGTGTGTGTGTGTGTGTGTTGGGGCTCATGTACGTTTATGTGTATTTGATTGTGCTTTCATATCTGTGAAACTGCATGTTTGTTGCATATCTGTTATGCATGTGTGTGTGTATGTGTGAATGTGTGTCTGCATGTTTTACATTTATTTGCTTATTCATCATCATTGTTGTCTTTGTTTGTGCGCTTAGAATTGTATTCATCAAGATTTTGCGCCTTATAAATATTACTACTATTATTATGTATTTATCTATTATTTTTCATTTATTTAATTTATTTTATTTATTTATTTATTTATTTTTTTTCCTCAAGGCCTGACTAAGCGCGTTGGTTTACGCTGCTGGTCAGGTATCTGCTTGCTTAGCAGATGTGGTGTAGCGTATATGGATTTGACCGAACGCAGTGACGCCTCCTTGAGCTGCTGATACTGATAACTGATCCCTCAGAAATACCGGTCCGTAATATAGGACTGGAACTGTGGTCACTCATTTCCTAGTGGGGTGAATTACCACTGGATCACCGCTGCACGTATGGTTGAAAGGTTGAAGTACCGGGGTTGATGGATCACGATTCGAAGCCTGTTCAAGGTTCTGGCGCAGGCAGAAAAAAAAAAAACAAAAAAAAAAAAAACAGTAACAGAAATACTGACGGGTGTAATAGCCGAATGGTTAAAGCGTTGGACTTTCAATCTGAGGGTCCCGGGTTCATATCACGGTGACGGTGCCTGGTGGAAAGGGTGGAGATTTTTTACGATGTCCCAGGTCAACATATGTGCAGACCTGCCAGTGCCTGAAACCCCCTTCGTGTGTGTACGCAAGCAGAAGATCAAATACGCACGTTAAAGATCCTGTAATCCAACACAGCGTTCGGTGGGTTATGGAAACAAGAACATACCCAGCATGCACAACCCCGAAAGCGGAGTATGGCTGCCTACATGGCGGGTTAAAAACGGTCATACACGTAAAAGCCCACTCGCGTATATACGAGTGAACGTGGGAGTTGCAGCCCACGAACGCAGAAGAAGAAGCAGAAGCAGAAGAAGAAGAAGAAATATTCAGTGAAATTTGGACAAGGCGGAAATAATAAAGGGGTTGGGGGGTTGGGGGGTTGGGGGGGGGGGGAGAGGAGGGGAGGGGGGAAGAGGCTGACAAAACAATTACTGGTTTCTCCCCGTCTTGATAAACAACAAACAGATTGGCATGCGACTGTTTTGACGGCAGTGATTATCAGGTTACAAATGAAGAGATTGGTCGATTTCGACCTGCCACGTGACAAACTCCATTTCCGCACGCAGGCAGGAGTTGAGGTTGAGTGAGCACCATACGAAGATCTTGCTGATATCAGTGATTAAAAGATCTGGCTGGTATCAGTGAATTAAAAACAACACGAAACTACGCTGGTATGGTCATGTAACAAGAGCCAACAGCCTTGCTAAAAAGCACCCCTCCATGGAACAGTTGATGGAGGGGAAGGCATTAAAAAAAAAAAGAAGATGAATGACTACATAGCATATATACGACAGTCAGTCGTGTCCGACTATGACCATCAGAACAGCAGAGAAGGCAACTGCTGTTCCAACTATTTGGGCTAGAATTTGATTATAGTGGAGAGTGTCTTGCCCAAGTTACATCCCCACTCTCTCGGCCAAGAGGGTTTTAGGACAGTCGGCGCTGGGATGGTTCCCAAAGGCCAACTAGCCCCCAAGGCTGCAGCACTAAGAGCCAGTGCAACTTTGCCTCCTAGTTTGAGAGTCATAGTCCTTCACAAAAGACTAACCTGTAAATGATTTCCCATTGACAGGAGAAACCCTTGATAATACAGCTCTCACTTTGCTGTTAGCCCAAATGTAAACTTATGTCAATCTGTGATATAAGCCGAGAGTTGGGCTGAAAACATAATGGTCGGGTAAAACGCGTTTCCAGAAAGACATGCTTTGTGGACACACAACCGACAGATGTAGAAGAATCTGTTCAACAGTTCTTCCGTGCGGCGGCCTCATGATTTTACACAGAGTGAACTCATCAAGCCCAACGCCAGAGCATTGTTTTGGCGTCAGAAGTCATCTCATTAAAACGGTGTTCACGTTCCTGCATTGTTTTGGCGTCAGAAGTCATCTCATTAAAACGGTG
The DNA here is from genome assembly GCF_041734735.1 of Babylonia areolata. NCBI lineage: Eukaryota > Metazoa > Mollusca > Gastropoda > Neogastropoda > Buccinidae > Babylonia > Babylonia areolata. Next base: position 28,492,579 of record NC_134878.1, read on the forward strand.
TTCACGTTCCTGCATTGTTTTGGTGTCAAAAGTCATCTCATTGAAACGGTTTTCACGTTCCCGCATTGTTTTGGCGTCAAAGGTCATCTCATTAAAACGGTTTTCACGTTCCCGCATTATTTTGGCGTCAAAGGTCATCTCATTAAAACGGTTTTCACGTTCCTGCATTGTTTTGGCGTCAAAGGTCATCTCATTAAAACGATGTTCACGTTCCTGCATTATTCTGGCGTCAAAGGTCATCTCACTAAAACGGTTTTCACGTTCCTGCATTGTTTTGGTGTCAAAAGTCATCTCATTGAAACGGTTTTCACGTTCCCGCATTTGCAAAAACCGTGAGGAAAGGGAACCGACAGATGTAGAAGAATCTGTTCAACAGTTCTTCCGTGCGGCGGCCTAATGATTTCACACAGAGTGAACTCATCAAGCCCAACGCCAGAGCATTGTTTTGGCGTCAGAAGTCATCTCATTAAAACGGTGTTCACGTTCCTGCATTGTTTCGGCGTCAAAAGTCATCTCATTAAAACGGTTTTCACGTTCCCGCATTGTTTTGGCGTCAAAGGTCATCTCATTAAAACGGTTTTCACGTTCCCGCATTATTTTGGCGTCAAAGGTCATCTCATTAAAACGGTTTTCACGTTCCTGCATTGTTTTGGCGTCAAAGGTCATCTCATTAAAACGGTGTTCACGTTCCTGCATTATTCTGGCGTCAAAGGTCATCTCACTAAAACGGTTTTCACGTTCCTGCATTGTTTTGGTGTCAAAAGTCATCTCATTGAAACGGTTTTCACGTTCCCGCATTTGCAAAAACCGTGAGGAAAGGGAACTTATTCCTACAGACAGTATTTCTGGATGTGTCTGCACGAAACGTGGAGGAAAAACAGTATGTTTTCTGCGTTTTTTTTTCTCAGCATCAGTATGGCATGGAAACCTACCCGGGCTGTAAACTCTCCAGGGTTGCTTGGGTTAAGGGAGAAAATGGAGATAGCTGGAAGATGGACTGCACCAGTGGCCATTACAATTAGATGTTTCAAACGGAAACTGGGCTACAGTAGTAGCCGTCACAGTGAGACGTTTCAGGTTCTTGGTTTGAGGAATGTACCCGCCGATACCCCCCCCCCCCAACCCCCCTCCTGCAGCTCTCCCCCCCAGTCCATCTACTCGAGCCTAAGTAATGGTCAGGGTGCTAGTCTTTTTCGGACTGAATGTTCAACAGGAGTTCCTGTCTTGTAGTGCACGTCGCACATACCCAAAGGAAGGGGGGGGGGAGGGAGGGAGAAAATTTTGACTTCGAGGAAATCTGGTGTGAGAATCAGTCTGCAGTGTTATCATGTTATCATTATCATCATCATCATGGTCATCATCATCACCACCACCACCATAGTCACCACCAGACCCTCACTCACCCTGGATGGAGTCGCCGGGTATCTCCTGCATCCAGAGTACGAGGGCGATCATCATCATCATTATCATCATCATCATCGTCGTCGTCGTCCTTTTCCTCCTCCTCCTCCTCACTATCACCACCACCACCACCACACCCTCACTCACCCTGGATGGAGTCGCCGGGGATCTCCTGCATCCAGAGCACGAGGGCGATGTGGGTGTAGGTCAAGGTCATCAGGACCATGGGCGCCAGGTACATGGCCAGGGCCAGGATCAGCTGGTAGATGCTCTGCTTCCATGCCTCCCACGACGGCTTGCACTCCGTCAGCAGGGGCGACTTGAAGGGCGGCGGGAACGGGTACGGGTGGGTCTCTGCCACGATCAGCTCCTGCAAGGATTGTATTGTATTACTCTTTTTTTTTTTAATTGTTGTTGTTCTCTGTGTGAAATTTGGACTGCTCTCCACAGGGAGAGCGTGTCGCTGCACTGAGAGTGCCACCCATTTTCTGTCGTATTTTTTTCCTGCGTGCATTAAAAAAAAAAAAAATTTTCTATCGAAGTGGATTTTTCTATAGTATTTTGCCAGGTACAACCCTTTTGTTGCCGTGGGTTCTTTTCACGTGCGCTAAGTGCATGCTGCACACGGGACCTCGGTTTATCGTCTCATCCGAATGACTGAGCGTCCAGACCACCACTCAAGGTCTGGAGGGGGAGAAAATACTGGCGACTGTGTCGGGATTCGAACCAGTGCGGTCAGAATCTCTCGCTTCCTAGGCGGACGCGTGACCTCTAGGCCAACAATCCACAGCACTAACCAGAGTTTCCTCGAGTTCGATCCCAGTTGGTCCTGGTGGGTAAAGAGTGGATTAAAAAAAAAAAATTACCGATCTCCCAGGTCAACATATATATGTGCAGACTTGCAAGTGCCTGAAACCCCTTCGTGTGCACATACACGCAGAATATCAGATACACACGCTAAAGAACATGTAATCCATGTCAGCGGGAAGGCGTCTCTTTGATACGCACATACACACGTTTCGTTTATTCAATCCACCGTGTAGGCAGCCATACTCCGTTTCGGGGGGGTGTGCATGCTGGGGTATGTTCTTCTTTCCACAACCCAACGAACGCTGACATGGATTACAGGATCTTTGGCGTGCGTATTTGATCTTCTGCGTGCATATGCACACGAAGGGAGGGGTGGGGGTGGGGGTGGAGGTGGGAGTGGCGTGGATGGGTGGGTGGAGGGGGGTGGGGATTCAGGCACTTGCAGATCTGCATACATGATGACCTGGGAGATCGCAAAAAACAAAATCCACCATTAACCCATCAGGTGCGACGGGGGTCGAACTCAAGGAAACTCCGGCGAGAATCCACCGTTCCAACCACTCGGCTACCGCAACCGAAGGGTTAAACTCATTGAGCTGAGAGAGCGACGGTGGAGGGTGTGGCTGGGAGGGTAGGTGGTGGTGAGGAGGGTTTGACAAACGTGTTTATTTATTTATTTATATTTATTAAAAAAAAAAAGCAGCGTAGTTGTTGCTGTCGTTAATGATGATGATCACGATCACTTTTCACTTTCTTCTTCTTCTTATCATAGACACATTATTCTATGTCTTCTACATCTTCTTCTTTATTCTTGAAAAAGCGCTTTTTATTTATTTATTTATTTATTTTAAACTTGGGTTTAATTTAAAGCGCTTTACATAATTATAGTTAACAAATGATGCACCTAAACCAACACACACACCCCCCCCCCAACCACCTACCCTACCCCAACCCCTCCCAACTCAACACACCCTAACCACTCTCCACCCCACCCCACCCCCTACACACACGCCACATCTCCACCCATTCTCACCTTCCCCTCCCCCCTCCTCTCTCCCTCCCTTTCCATCCATCCCACAACAACACCCCCCACCACCCACCCCACTCCCTCTTTTCCCTCCCTCACATCCCCCGATCACTTACTGGCAGAGCGATGATCATGGCGGCGATCCAAATGATGACGATCATGTTGCGGGCTCTCCTCAGGGTGGAGCGGAAACTGAGAGGGTAGCAGATGGCGTACCATCGCTCCACGGCTATGGCGCTGAGAGTCAGCACTGACACAGACACAGACGTGTTCTGCAATGGAGAGGAAGAAGATTGATTGATCGGACGTGCTCTGTTAAAAAAAAAAAAAAGAAAAAAAAAAAGAGAGAAGAAGATTGATTGATTGGATCTTTAATGGGTAAAAGAATTAGGCACAATAAATTCCTTTTTAGAATTCTACCCATTTAATGATACCCCCTCGCCCCCCCCCCTTTTTTTTTCAAGCAACGAAGTACTTCGTATATGGATCTGTTCGCCCCTCCCCCTCCCCCAAGCCCCCCACCCCCCACAATAATAATGATACCCACAACACAGGCGTGTGTCTATGAACTGTAAGAAAGAAAGAAAGAGCAGAAGACAGCTTCATTGTTATATAAATTCTGTCGCTATCTGTCTCAGAAGACAGCTTTCATTATATAATTCTGTGCCTATCTGTCTCAGAAAATAGCTTCATCGAAAATAATTCTGTCGCGGTCTGTCTCAAGAGACAGCTTCACCATGTAATAATTCTGTCGCGGTCTGTGTCAGAAGACAGCTTTCATTGTATAGTTCTGTCGCTATTTGTCCCAGAAGACAGCTTTCATCATATAATTCTGTCGCTATTTGTCCCAGAAGACAGCTTTCATCATATAATTCTGTCGCTATTTGTCCCAGAAGACAGCTTTCATCATATAATTCTGTCGCTATTTGTCCCAGAAGACAGCTTTCATCATATAATTCTGTCGCCATTCATCATATAATTCTGTCGTCATTTGTCTCAGAAGGCAGCTTTCATCATATAAATCTGTCGCGATCTGTCTCAAGAGACAGCTTCATCATATAATAATTCTGGCGCCATCTGTCTCAGAAGACAGCTTCACCATATACTAATTCTGTCGCTATATCAGAAGACAGATTTCATCATATAATTCTGTCGCCATCTGTCTCAAGAGACAGTTTTCATCATGTAATAATTCTGTCGCCATCTGTCTCAAGAGACAGCTTTCATCATGTAATAATTCTGTCGCCATCTGTCTCAGGAGACAGCTTTTGTCATATAACTATGTCGCCATCTGTCTCAGAAGGCAGCTTTCATCATATAAATCTGTCGCCATCTGTCTCAAGAGACAGCTTTCATCATATTCTGTCGCCATCTGTCTCAGAAGACAACTACATCATATAATAACTCTGTCGCAATCTGTCACGGAAGACAGCTTCCTATTGTAATAATTCTGTCGCGATCTGTCTCCTCTAGTGGCGAACAGCGCCTTCATATTTGTAATTCTATTTATAATCTGCCCCCCTCCCCCAACCCCCACTCCCCCCCCCGCCCAACCCCCACCCCCCAGGGGTATGAACGGACATTGATCAACTCTCGCTGTACACACAACGGAAACAAACCACTCTCAAGAACCGAGACACAGGAGGAGGATAGGAATGAGGAGGGAAAGGGGGGGGCGACAAGGGGGCACGGGGGGTGGAGGGGGGGTGGGGGGTGGGGGGGAATGGGGGATGGACTGGACTTCGAAGAAACTGAGTACACGTATGAGAAGAATATGAGCTTTCCTTCGACAATAGGCCTCAAGGCATATTGGCTTTTCTTTCTTTTTTTTTTTTTTTTTGCATCTTCCAGACAAGGGGTATCGGGAGAATTAATTGGTAGGTAGTTCCTCTTACCTTTTTAACCCACCCACTCTCAACAACAAACACACATCCAACCCACCCAGCCACCCACACAGGCCTGGAAAAGAAAAACGTAAAGCCGTGTAGTGTGCAGAGAAGAACCTGTAGTGTGCATTCGAGTTATTATTTAACGTTTCTTCTTTTTTTAAAATTTTTTCCTCTCTCCAACTGGCTGTGATATCACACACACACAACACACACACACACACCTCTCTTTATATACACATACATGATATACACACACACACCCCTCTCTTTCTTTATATACACATACATGATACACACACACCCCTCTCTTTCTTTATATACACATACATGATACACCCCCCTCTCTTTCTTTATACACACACACACACACACACACATATATATATATATATATATATATACACACACACACACAAAATACATATCATTGTAATATTGCGATCAAGGAAAGGTAACGTTTGCATGATGCTGACTGGTGTCTGGTATACAGTGAACTCTCACCGAGATCCTTTGAAGGCTCCGAAATTAATGCAAGCGAGCGCGCGAGCGTGTGTGTGTGGAAGGAAAGGAAGATGGAAAGATGAACGCCTATATATGTAGACAACAGGATAAAAAGGCAGAGAGAGAGAGAGAGAGAGAGAAAGGGAGGAAGGAAATAAGGAAAAGGGAAATGAAACAAAGTCAGAGCAGAAAGAAAGAAAGAAAGAAAAGAAAAGAAAGAAAGAAAAGGCACGTGGAGAAAAAGGAAGACGAGAGAGAGAGAGAGAGAGAGAGAGCGAGAGGGAGAGAGAGAGAGAGAGAGGGAGAGAAAGGGGGAGATAGAGAGAGGGAGAGAGAGAGGGGGAAATAGAGAGAGAGGGATAGAGAGAGAGAGGGAGAGAGAGAGAGAGAGGGAGAGAGAGAGAGGGATAGAGAAAGAGGGGGAGACAGAGAGAGGGAGAGAGAAAGAGAGGGGGAGAGAGAGGGAGAGAGAGAGGGGAGAGAGAGAGAAAGGGAAGGAGAGAGAGAGAGGGAGAGAGAGAGAGAGGGGGAGAGGGAGAGAGAGAAGGAGAGATAAAGAGAAAGAGACAGACAGACAAAGAAGGTAAAAAAAAAAAAACCCAACAAAAACAAACAAAAAAAGAAAAAACCACAACAAAAAAACAAAACAAAACAAAAAAACCCCAACGACAGCAAACCAAGCATAAACAATGGCAGCAAAAACAACGACAAGACCTGAAAAGATTTTTGTTAACATGGGCAAGAAAAAAACACACAAAAAGTAAAGAGAATAACAACACACAAAAAACCCCATGGAAAACGGAGAAGGTTTCGCCTTCCTCCATCCTCCCCCTAACTTCCACCCCCCACCCCCCATCCTTTTCCCCCTTCCCCTTCCATGCCCAAGATCACTGGAACGAAGAGCGAACAGGATGTAATACCTTTCGAATGAATGGCAAATCTGCGTGAGCGCCGGAAATGACGTCATTTGAAACGATGGCGGCAAATCAGGTCTTCCCAAAGGGGCAATAACTCAAGGCAGCATAAAGAAACTATTGTCAGCTTTAACCCGGGGAATCTTAAAACAAACAAAGAAACAAAAACAAAAAAAATAACAACGCTAAGAATGGCGCGCGCGCGCGCGCGTGTGTGTGTGTCTGTGTGAGTGTGTGTCTGTCTGTTTCTCGTACATTCACACGTGCTTGCACACGCACAAATACATGCGCACGCACACAAACACTCAAACATATACACACACGTGCAAGTACACACACACACACACCAAATAACTGAAGGTTACATTCAATTTCACACACGCACATACACACACAAAGAAAAAAAAAAAGAGAAGAGGTGTAGGAAAAAGACAGCGTTAAATTCTAAGGCTCTATTCCACCAAAAAAAGAGAGAAAAAAAGTGAAATAAAAACACATAGGCCAAAAAAAAAAAAAAAAGAAAAAAAAGTTAGTTGCATCATATTACCGAGGAAAACAAAGAGACGTTCCTGAAAAATAAAAAAAGAAAAAAAAGAAGAAGAAGAAGAAAAAAGAAAAAAGATATCCCTTCAAGACCTACAATAAAATCATACCTGTTGGGTTTTTTTCTCTAGATAGGGGGGGATAAATGGAATCGGACGGAGCGGGACTTCAACAACTGGCCTGAAATTCACACAATAAATCACACGCAGAGAGAAACGACACTCACATCCGAGGAGTTCACACGTCCATCGATTCAAACGAAACACACACACAACTCGAACATTCAAAGGATTACCATGTCAAGGTTATCTGCTGAACAAAGGGCTGCTGCTTGTTTATCATCATTATTGTCTTTTTATATTTTATTTTCATTTACTTTTTTTTTGTGTGTGTGCTTAGAGTTGATTTCATCAAGATTCTGCGCCTTATGAATGCCATTATTATTATATTATTATTATTACTATTATTTATCTATTTATTATTATTACTTTTTAAATGCATTAAAAAATATTTTATTTTATCTTATTTATCTTATTAATTTAATTAATTTTTTCCCTCAAGGCCTGACTAAGCGCGCTGGGTTACGCTGCTGGTCAGGCATCTGCTTGGCAGATGTGGTGTATCGTATATGGATTTGACCGAACGCAGTGACGCCTCCTTGAGCTGCTGATCCTGATACTGCTGAGACTCTTGTGCTTGCATAAGTTGTAGACCAGGGGGGGCGGGGGGGTTGGGGGGGGGGGCTAGATGTCTTCACGAGCCACGAAGCAGCGTCCAGCAATACCACAACTGATTGAACTCTTGAACTCTGAATGACCTCAGACCCATGTCATTGAGGGACCACAACTGACTGACTGAAAGAAAGAAAGAATAGATTTCGTTCTCTGACCTTTGAAAATGAAGGACTCAACGAGACATTATTCAATTTAAACCCTGACTGTCAAAACCACCTCTTCCAAAACTACTACACCAAGATAAGGTTAAAATTTTGAAATAAATCGCTGATTACGCTTCTAGCATACTGGCGGCTTCCTATACAATATTGAGCTTTATCGTATTGTATTATATTTTTTTTTAGCCAAGGTCACTCGTGAAACGATAAGCTTTGCTGATTTTGCAGGCATGTGTCAAGTTTTCGTCACAGTCGGGGAGAGAGAGAGAGAGAGAGAGAGAGAGAGAGAGAGAGAGAGAGACACACACACACACACACAGAAGGTCAATGAATTGCCACAGTTATTCTTCCAGATAATTACAGAACTATAGTTATGAAGTCTAGAACTCTCTATCACAATTTACCCATCCAGGAAGGAAGAAGTCCATTACGTCTTTGAATGCTCGTACTTTTCAGACACCAGAAAAGCATTCTTAAAACCATTTTATTGTTAACGACCGAACACTCTGAAATTCAGTACACTCTTTAATTCCCCGAAGAAAAAAGTGTTGTCGAGGCTGGCAACAATTTTGAAAATTATTATTGAATTTGTGCGATAATTTTGATGTTCTTATTCATTTTTTCTTGTGTCAGGATAACAGTACTAAACGCTTCAAGTAATATATTTCCTATGTGTATGTGTGGTGGTGTTTTTTTTCTCTCTCCTTATATTGAATTGCTGATTGTTTATTTGCGTGTGTGTATGTGGGCCCTGCAGGTTTTCTTTTCCTAGGGTTCCACTGCGTGTTCCCTCCCCGGAACCCTCGCCCCGCCCCTTAAAAAAAAAAAATCTTTCTTCTTCTTCTTCGTGTGATTGCACGTCTCGAGGATGTGGGCCTGTTTTTCCCTTGTGTTTCCATGTAGCCAAATAGGGTTTCTCGGATTAAAAATGATTTTGAACCATTTGAGCCGTGGCAGAAGTCGGTCAAGCCTCGTATCAACATGGAGCTCTGTCCCTGGGAAAGACGCTTTTCTTCGACTTTCCTCACTCCGTCCAGGTATGAATGGGTACCTGACTTTGGTTAACAGAGGTGGATGGAGATAGCTGGTTCCCCGTCTTCTTATGCCGAGTCCTACATACAGTGAATACGAAAGCACTGTCTGTAAGGCATTAACAAAATACTCTGAGACATTCAACTTCTTCATCCAATGAAGACCAACCTCTACGAATGCACGGATAGATTTGCAGTTCACAACAATCAATTTGATTTTTTATCCAATGAAAATCAGCCTTTACGAATGCACAGATTCGCAGCTGATCACATTCAACATTTTTTTTTTCATCCAATGAAAATCAAACTCTACGGGTGCACGGATTCGCAGTTCATAACAATCAACTTTTTTTTTATCCAATGAAAATCAACCTCCACGCGTGCACGGATTCGCAGTTTATGCCAACAGACGAGATTTTCCCCGCCATGACATTAATACAAAACGGTGTCAAGGATAAAAAAAAAAAAAAAGGAAAAGAAAAAGAAAATGATAAAGATGTATAAAAAGAAGAAGAAGAAGAAGAGGAAGAAAAAGAAGAAGAAGAAGAAGAAGAATTACACCCACTCGTGCAAATAGCATTAAATACACGTTCATCTAAACTGCCACGACGGTCCAGACCCATGATGAGCAGTTGCTGTTCACATAGGCTGAAAGGCTATCCTCGCTGTAACACTGGAAGGTACTGGACGCTGGAGAAACATTTTATCGGGTCGGGGGATTGGGGAGCATCAGTGAATTCCTTTTAATTGAAATCAAACCCTTTTTCTCAAAACAAAAAATCACACTGAGCTCTCGAAAGAAGATTGGTAGCCTTGTTAAAACACAGACAGACAGACAGACAGACAGACACACGCACACACACACACCCAGATACAAAACGCAGACGCCACAATTTTGCAGAAGGGTTCGCTGAGGTACACCACGATTTACTGAAGACTGTAGACATCCCGCTTTATTTACCAGCCACGTCAAACACAGAACTGCCCCGAGGAGTTGCCTGGTTAGCCGACAGAGAGCAGAGCAGTCGATTCCATCAGGAATCAAACCTTTCGCAATATTTATCCCCGAAAAACAACAGAACACTACCACGTGCCGTTACCCTAATTTTCGCTTCCCTTCTTTCCTGTAGACCATAGAAAGGGAAGAGACAACTACAAACAGTGAGTTGTTGAACTGGAGTATGCCTACTTGCCGAAATCTTCAGGAACAGACAGCAACAAAGACACAAATGTTTTGAAATTCTGTTAATGATTCACGGGTGAAAACAAACGTTTGTTGATCTGTTTAATCATTTTCACACACACACACACACACACACACACACACACACACACACACACACACACACACACACACACTCGTAATTGTAATGAATCTGTCCTGATTTATCTCAACAAAGTGCATCTCTCCGAGTCGCCTTGTTTACAAATTCCTCTTGCGAATTCGTGTTGTTTGTTTGCTTTTCGGATAAACGCCCGTTTGCTTCTGTTACGTATGCAGTGAACAGTTCTGTATCTTTTGTGTGCTACCATAGTGCTTTTTTTTTTTTTCCACCTCCAAATATATTAATTTCTTAACCGATAAGTTGGAATGGTAATTGTTACTGATTGTGAGCAGATGTCAAATGTGTTTCATATTTTGCACTGGTTACAAAAACACAGGATAAGATAATAATAATAAACATTTTCATGTACACCTTCGGGGGGTTTCCTGAAATAATCATGTCTGGTCTTGTCTTGTCTTGTAAACAGGAACCCCCACCATCATAATAAACACAGATAAGGGATGATCCCACTACAAACAAGAATCACAGCGTCTGCTGGTAAAATTTGCTTACGAACCGGGTTTTTTTTTCATGCTCATGTTTATGTTTATATATATATATGTATTTTTTGTATCTTATAAACTGTATGGTTTTACGACAACGAAATATTCTATTCTATTCTGTTCCACTATGTTCTATTCAATTCTATTCCATTTTATTCTGTTCCGTTTCATTCTGTTCTGTTCCACTGTGTTCAATTCCATTGTGTTCTGTTCTGTTCCATTGTGTTCAATTCCATTGTGTTCTGTTCTGTTCTGTTTTGTTCCATTGTGTTCTGTTCTGTTCCACTGTGTTCAATTCCATTGTGTTCTGTTCTGTTCCATTGTGTTCAATTCCATTGTGTTCTGTTCTGTTCCATTGTGTTCTGTTCTGTTGTGTTCAATTCCATTGTGTTCTGTTCTGTTTTGTTCCATTGTGTTCTGTTCTGTTGTGTTCAATTCCATTGTGTTCTGTTCTGTTTTGTTCCATTGTGTTCTGTTCTGTTCCACTGTGTTCAATTCCATTGTGTCCTGTTCTGTTCTATTGTGTTCAATTCCATTGTTCTGTTCCATTCTGTTCTATTCTGTTTTTATTAAATTCTATTCCATTGTGTTCTGTTTTATTCAATTGTATTTCATTCTGTTCTATTCTGGTCCATTCTGTTGTTCCACTCTTCTGTTCTATTCCATTCTATTCTTTCTATTCCATTGTGTTCTGTTTTTATTCCATTTTATTCTGTTCCATTCTGTTCTGTTCCATTCTGTTTTATTCAATTCTATTGCATTATTTTCTGTTCTATTCCAGTGTGTTCTGTTTAATTTAATTCTATTCCATTGTGTTTTGTTTTCATTCAATTCTGTTCTATTCCATAACATTCTGTTTTATTCAATTCTATTCCATTCTGTTCTATTCCACTGTGTTCTATTCCATTGTGTTATGTTCCATTCTGTTCTATTCCATTCTGTTCTGTTGTATACAATTCTATTTCATTCTGTTCTATTCCACTGTGTTCTGTTTTATTCAATTCTATTCCATTCTGTTCTTTTCTGCTCTATCATATTCTGTTCTGCTCAATTCTACTCTCACCTGCAAAAAGATAAGGGCCACGCGAGGGCCACACACAAAAAAAAAAAAGAAAAAAAAAGAAGGAAAAATGTTCTGGACCAATGTTCTACCTCATTATTTGTTAATTTCCAGTCGAAAAAACCACCGAGGCAAACCATGTGTTTGTTCTGTATTGTCCATGTGTTCTGTGTAGCTTGTTCAGGATTAAAGAGGCTACGCCAGTCTTGAATAAAAGCTAATTTGTATTTGCACATTTTTTTTCTGTCTTTGCTGCTGTGTGCACATGGTCAAATGATCGGTATAGGGACAGGACCGGCGCTTCCTTTTTTTTTTTGAGGAAGTGTCTGGGTTTGTTCCAATGTATCTTTTATCTACCTGTGTGCTAGCTGAATCGGTAGCGTAAGCATCACTGACTTGAAGTTGTGTACCTTGTGAATGGAGAGAGTTACCACTCTTTACTGTTTTGTTCTGGACCAAGGTTTTACGACAACAAACTATTCTGTTCTGTTCTATTCTATGCTGTTCCATTTCCATTCTATTCTGTTCTATCCCATTGTGTTATGTTCCATTCTGTTCTCTTCCCTTCTGTTTTGTTCTATTCCATTGTGTTCTATTCCATTCTATTGTTCCATTCTGTTCTGTTCTATTCCATTGTGTTCTGTTCCATTCTATTGTTCCATTCTGTTCTGTTCTATTCCATTCGGTTCCGTTCTATTCCATTGTGTTCTGTTCCATTCCATTCTTTTTTCTTCTTTTCCAATTCTAATCCATTTTGTTCTGTTCTATTCCGTTGTGCTCTGTTTTATTCAATTCTATTCCATTCTATTCTGTTCTATCCCATTGTGTTTTGTTCCATTCTGTTCTCTTCCCTTCTGTTTTGTTATATTCCATTGTGTTCTATTCCATTCTATCGTTCCATTCTGTTCTGTTCTATTCCATTCTGCTCCGTTCTATTCCATTGTGTTCTGTTCCATTCCATTCTTTTTTTTTCAATTCTAATCCATTTTGTTCTGTTCTATTCCGTTGTGCTCTGTTTTATTCAATTCTATTCCATTCAATTCTATTCCATTCTTTTCTGTTCTATCATATTCTGTTCTACTCTATTCAACTCTCACCTGCAAGAAGAGAAGGGCCTTGCAGACAGCCGCCCCGAAGAACCAGGTGAGAGCCACAAAAAACAAAAACAAACAAAAAAAAACCAAAAAAAAAAACCGTCTGGACCAAGGTTTTATGACAACAAACTATTCTATTCGGTTCCATTCTATTCTTCTCTACTCACCTGCAAGAAGAGCAGGGCCTTGCAGACCAGACCGCCGCCCCGAAAAACAAAAAAAAAGTGAGGGAATCACAATTCAGTACCTAGGTTTTACGACAACAAAATGAATTCTTCTGTTCCATTCCATTCCACTCTGTTCTATTCTATCATACTCTACTCTCACCTGCAAGAAGAGCAGGGCCTTGCAGACGGCCGCCCCGAAGAACCAGGTGAGGGCCACGTTCTGCACCAGGGTGGGCGGGAGACAGAGGAGGATGACCAGGAAGTCTCCGACGGCCAGGTTGACGATGAACACGTTGGTGACCGTGCGCATGTTGAGGTTGCGCCAGACGGCGAAGCACACCAGCACGTTGCCGACGAGCCCGACGAAGAAGGTGAGGGCGTAGAGGACGATGAAGAACCACTCGAAGTCCTGGGGGAAGATGTGCTCCTCCAGAGCAGCCTGGTACTCGCTCTCGTCCCAGCAGTACTCGTTCCAGCAGCCCCCGAGACTCTGGTTCCCGCTGTCTCCTGGTCCACCACCACCACCACCACCACTCATGTTGAGACCGCTGCTGCTGTTCAGGTTGCTGCTGTTGATGGTGGTTGTGGTGGGGTCTGTGGTGGTGGGGGTGGTGGTGAAGGGGTGGAGGGTGGCTGCGGCGATCTGGGCAGCTGTGATGTGGATGGGAGGAGGGGTGGGGGAGGGGGCGGGGCGCGGGGGTGGGGGTGGGTGGGGGAGGTGGAGTGGCGGCGTCCAGGCTTCGAACTACCGGCATGGTTGGTTGGCTTGGTGTGGAGAGAGAGAGAGAGAGAGAGAGAGAGAGAGAGGGGAGGGGGGATGTGAGGGTGGGTGATGTTGGGTCAAGAGATGAGGGAGGGGTTGTGGGGGTCGGGGGGCGGTGGGTGGGTTGTGGGGGAGGGGTTTGGGGGTGCTGCGTGTTGACTTTCTTCAGTTCATTCACTGTCAAGGCCTGTAAAAAAAAAAAAGAAAAAAAAGGATGAGTGGAAATGTTATTCAAAACAGCAAAGAACAACAACAAAATGTTATTCAAAACAGCAAAGAAAAACAACGAAATCTCATTCAAAACAGCAAAGGACAACAACGAAATCTCATTCAAAACAGCAAAGGACAACAACGAAATCTCATTCAAAACAGCAAAGGACAACAACGAAATCTCATTCAAAACAGCAAAGAACAACAACGAAATCTCATTCAAAACAGCAAAGAACAACAGCGAAATGTTATTCAAAACAGCAAAGAACAACAGCGAACAGTTATTCAAAACAGCAAAGAACAACAACGAAATGTCATTCAAAACAGCAAAGGACAACAGCGAAATGTCATTCAAAACAGCAAAGAACAACAGCGAAATGTTATTCAAAACAGCAAAGAACAACAACGAAATGTCATTCAAAACAGCAAAGGACAACAGCGAAATGTCATTCAAAACAGTAAAGAACAACAGCGAAAAGTTATTCAAAACAGCAAAGAACAACAACAAACAGTTATTCAAAACAGCAAAGGACAACAGCGAACAGTTATTCAAAACAGCAAAGAACAACAACGAACAGTTACTCAAAACAGCAAAGAAAACAACGAAATGTTATTCAAAACAGCAAAGGACAACAACGAACAGTTATTCAAAACAGTAAAGAACGACAACGAAATGTTATTCAAAACAGCAAAGAACAACAACGAAATGTTATTCAAAACAGTAAAGAACAACAACGAAATGTTATTCAAAACAGCAAAGAACAACAAAGAAATGTCATTCAAAACAGCAAAGAACAACAACATGAAAACAACGCCCCCCCCGCCCCCGAAAGAAAACACGCACACGGACACACACACACACACCACTACCACCAAACAAAAAAAACAAACAAACAAAAAAAACAACAATACGACGGTAACACAGGGGAGGAAACATTCAGAGACTAGCTCAGAACAAACAAGAGTGGCGGTTCTTTGTAGCTTATTACTCCACGTTAAAGAACTCATGGCAACACGAAAGTTGTCCCTGGAATATCAACAACTGCAGATACACCCCGTCTACTTTTGAAGGTGATGATGATGATTATGATGATACAAATACTTATGTAGCGCCTTTCCTCGGTTGGAGACCCAGCTTTAAGCGCTCACTCAGTCTAGCACCGTGACTAAGCCATTACTGTCGTCAGTAGGGGGGGGGGGGGGGGGGTGAACACTCGGCTTGTATCACAGATTGACATAAGTTTACATTTGGGCCAACAGCAAAGTGAGAGTTGTATTATCAATGGTTTCACCAGTCAACGGGAAACCATTTACAGCTTAGTCTTTTGTGAAGGACTAGGACTCTCAAACTAGGAGGCAAAATTCCACTGGCTCTTAGTGTAGCAGCCTTGTGGGCTAGTTGGCCTTTGGGAACCATCCCAACGCCGACTGTCCTAAAACCCTCTTGGCCGAGAGAGTGGGGATGTAACTTGTGCAAGACACTCTCCACTATAATCAAATTCTAGCCCAGGTAATTGGAACAGCAGTTGCCTCCTCTGCTGTTCTGATGGTCATAGTCGGACACGACTGACTATCATATATGGTGAAGGGGGTGGGGCGGCGAAATAGGTGGTGTGGTGTCCTAAGTACGTTAAAAATCATAACAGACACTACTGAACACCAAAGAAGTGACTCAGCAGCAGTGCAGGGTCTCATCTGGTGTGTTGCCTCCTGGCAACCTAACATCGATGGTTCCCTGCGGACTGCCGAGGATGGTACTGTGACGGACAAATCCGAGCGTGGCCTTGTCTGGGGGGTTAGGAACGAGCGGCGTGGGAGTAATGTCACTGAAACGGTGAAGATGAGGGGGCAGCAAAAACAAAAACAAACAAACAAAAAACAACAACAACAACAAAAAAACCCACCAAAAACAAAACAAACAACAATAACAACAAAAAACCAGCAACGATCAAACATTAATACTTACCACTGTTTTTTTAAAAAAATCATTTTAAATTCTTATTTATTAATTTTTGAAAAAAAAAAAAAAAAATCTTTAAATAATTCTAACCCCCGCCTCCTCCCTGCGACTAGCCATCTTCTAAACCTCTGAATGAAGAACCCAGAACTGATATCACTAAACTTACCTTCCCTCCCTCCCTCCCTCCCAATCCACCCCCCTCCTGCCTCGTAACTCCCCCCTCCCCCCCCCACCCCCCCCCTCCCCCGCGGAACTAAATAAAGCAGCACACGCTGCCTTTTATACAACAGACCTGGAGGGGAAGGGGGGGGCGGGCTTAAACCGTTTTCTCCTTGGTCAAACTGTATATCGTTAAACTGCCATCCTGCCCAAAATGTGTTTTCCCGTTTAAAACTAAATCTGAATTCTCTCAGCGCGATCAGTCGTAAAAAAAAAAAAAAAAAAAAAAAAAAAAAAAAAAAAAAAAGAAAAGAAAAAGAAAGAAAGAAAGAAAGCATGTTGTAACAGAGATGTACCCAACGTACATCAACTTATGTCTTGACAGAAGAGACAAACCAGAGACAGAGTATGGTGCTTAAACTGCCGACAGCCTTTCTAAAAAAAGAAAAAAGAAAAAAGAAAAGAAAAAAAAAAAAGGTTACCACGCTGACTACTCAGACCAGACGCAGGACCGATATAACCTGGATGGATCCAATCTTGCACAATTGCCGCCTAAAGGAAGTCTACCTACCTACCTAACCTACCTACTAGTCTTGGCGTGCCCCCTCCCCCCAACCCCGGCGTCTTTTTTTACCGAACCCGGCAACTACACTCGTCCACCCCCGCTCTCACTCCTCCTACATACTCATCTCCTTTTAATTAAAGCCGGTGTAACTGACTGGATTAACCCCCCCCACACACACACCTTCTCATTTTTACCCCCCCGGAGGTAGATTTTGGTATGGCTTCAGACTTGCCCATGGTGGTAAGTCCAGATTTACCCCCCTTCTCATACCAGATCTAACTTTCTCCTCTTATTGAAGAAATACTTCAAAAGGCACAGAAAAGCTCGTCTCAAAGAAAAACGTGAAAAGGCAAGAGGGGGGGCCATTTTGGGATATCCCATAAATGCCCCCTCCTGATCCAGATTAACCCACAAGGGGGGGGGGGGGTTCCAAAAATACCCGCGGCGGTAAAAGCAGTTCAGATGAGGAGTAATTCTTGTATGTCCCAGAACAACGCACCCCACAGCGTTTAACTCACTCAGTACGGCCAGCCCTCTCTTCTCCTCTACACAGACCCCTCGGATGTCCAGTGGGTGTCTCAATGACCCAACCTTTAGCTTCTGTCGTCAGAATTGTGGTATTCTTTGTCAACATTCACCTCTTCAGTATAAGAGCCTTCCGCTTGCAATATTTTGATGGTGGTAATTCGGGTGAAACGCTGTTAACGTCGTCTCTTTCGCCGTTCGTATGGAGAGAGTTAAAGTGTGTGTGTTGTGTGTGTGTGTGTGTGTGTGTTCCGCAGTAAAGGCCACGTGATTTGGCATCCGGGGCCTCTCGCCTGGTGTGTTTGCTGAACCACTGACCAGTGACTTTGGTGTTCTGCATCCTGCTTCTGGTGTTTCCTTCCTTCGTTCTTCTTTCCTCCCTTCCTCCCTTCTTTCGTCCCGTCCATCCTTCTTTCTTTCCTTCCATCCTTCCTTCTTTCGTCCCTTCCAT
>NC_134878.1:28515368-28537868 GCF_041734735.1 Babylonia areolata
TCGAGGAAAAAAAAAAAAACAGTGGCGGGGTTGAACCTACAACCAGACGGGCGCAATAGCCGAGTGGTTAAAGCGTTGGACTTTCAATCTGAGGGTTCCGGGTTCGAATCTCGGTAATGGCGCCTGGTGCGTAAAGGGTGAAGATTTTTCCGATCCCCCAGGCCAACATTATGTGCAGACCTGTGCTTGTGCCTGAAGTCCCCCATTCGTGTGTATACGCAAGCAGAAGATCAAATACGCACGTTAAAGATCCTTTCATCCATGTCAGAGTTCGGTGGGTTATGGAAACAAGAGCATACCCAGCATGCACCCTGTAAGCCCACGCCGGATTTCTCGTAATTTGAGAGAAATCGTGGGATCGCGAGAAATCGTGGTCGTTCCCCTCCCACGTTTTCTCTCAATTGCGACAAATCGTGGGAGGCGCCCCCACGATTTCTCACAATGTGTGAGAAATCGTGGGAAGTCCCCCTTATTTCAATCAAAAAGATTTCCTTTGTCATCGGAGTTGCCGGGGTTCCTGACTTTTCCAAATGCAAATCTAAGAGAAAAACGAGAGAGAGAAAAAGAAACGAGAAATAGGAGCGACGACAACGACGATCATGATAATGACGGTGGCGTTAGCAGTGGGGTAGCAGTAGTGGCAGTGGGGTAGCAGTTCTAGTGGCAGTGGGGTAGCAGTGGCAGTGGGGTAGCAGTAGTGGGAGTGGGGTAGCAGTAGTGGCAGTGGGGTAGCAGTTCTAGTGGCAGTGGGGTAGCAGTTCTAGTGGCAGTGGGGTAGCAGTGGCAGTGGGGTAGCAGTTCTAGTGGCAGTGGGGTAGCAGTTCTAGTGGCAGTGGGGTAGCAGTGGCAGTGGGGTAGCAGTTCTAGTGGCAGTGGGGTAGCAGTGGCAGTGGGGTAGCAGTTCTAGTGGCAGTGGGGTAGCAGTGGCAGTGGGGTAGCAGTTCTAGTGGCAGTGGGGTAGCAGTAGTGGCAGTGGGGTAGCAGTGGCAGTGGGGTAGCAGTTCTAGTGGCAGTGGGGTAGCAGTGGCAGTGGGGTAGCAGTTCTAGTGGCAGTGGGGTAGCAGTAGTGACAGTGGGGTAGCAGTTCTAGTGGCAGTGGGGTAGCAGTGGCAGTGGGGTAGCAGTTCTAGTGGCAGTGGGGTAGCAGTGGCAGTGGGGTAGCAGTTCAAGGGGCAGTCGGGTAGCAGTTGTTGTGGCAGTGGGGCAGCAGTGGCAGTGAGCAGTTCTACTGGGGTAGCAGATGTTGTGGCAGTGGGGTAGCAGTGTGCATTGCAGTGATCCATCACATGTGAAATGCAATAAACAGATGTGTCTCAGTGTCATTTCTGTTGATGTCTTCAAGAGCACCTCTGTCATCATCATTATCGTCATTGTCGTTGCTCCCCTCTTTCTCTTTTCTTTTCCTCTCTCTGATTTGTCTCCTGGATTTGCACTGGGAAAAGACAAGAACCCATCTCCGATGACAAAGGATTTTTTTTTTTTTAGAATTAAAACAAGGGTACTTCCCACGATTTCTCACACATTGAGAGAAAACTTGGGAAAGGAAGGACCACGATTTCTCGCAATCCCCAGGTTTGTCTCAAAGTGAAAGAAATCGTGGAATTGCGAGAAATCGTGGGCTTACACCCCCCCCCCTCCCGAAAACGGAGTATGACTGCCTACATGGCGGGGTAAAAACGGTCATACACGTAAAAAGCCTACTCGTGTACATACGAGTGAACGTGAGAGCTGCAGAACCACGAACAAAGAAGAAGAAGAAGAAGGTACAACCACCCTTTCTCGCAATCCCCGCGTTTTTTGTTGTTGTTTTTTTCTCATGCAGCGACAGAAAGTGTGAGAGAGGAACCCCCACCCCCACCCACCACCTCCCACCCCCTATCCCCCCACCTATACCCCCTCACCACACACACCCGCCCCCTCACAACCCAACCCCCTGCCCCCGGCGCGTTCTCGTAATGCGCGCGAGAAAGTTTCAGATTCAGTTTCAGTAGCTCAAGGAGGCGTCACTGCGTTCGGACAAATCCATATACGCTAGCGCTACACCACATGTGCCAAGCAGATGCCTGACCAGCAGCGTAACCCAACGCGCTTAAAGCGAGAAAGCGTGGACTGAATTGCGATAACGTGAGGGCGGACCACCTACTGACTTATATCGTGTTTTTTTTTTTTCTTTTCTGTTTTTCAGAAAGCAGTGCACCATTTCGTCTGCTTGACCTTTATCTTTTTATTTATTATTATCTTTTTTTTTTATATTACTTTTACAGCTCCCGTTTCTGGCGAACCGATTACTTGCGATACTGTTCGTTTGGTGCTCTTGTGTTCGTGCTGTTATCTCTTTTTTTTTGTCCCTCCCCCCAACCAAACGCGTTTTATGATGATCTTGTTCATCAACACACATACACACACGCACACACACACACACACACATATATATATATATATATATATATATAGAGAGAGAGAGAGAGAGAGAGAGAGAGAGAGAGAGAGAGAGAGAGAGAGAGAGAGAGAGGGAGAGAGAGAGAGAGAGAGAGGAAAACAAAGGGGTTTTTGCTGTATAAAGGAGGGTTCTTCTTCCTCTTCTACAATGAATGGGTGACCATGTACCAAAGAATTTGCAAACAGAATTAAAAAAAAAACAACAACAAAAAGAAACACAAAAAACACAACCCCCCCCCCCCACACACACACACACAAACAACAACACGAAAGCGAGATACATACAAAGTAAACCCCGTTAAAACAATCACGAAGACAAAATATCGCAAAATGAGAAGGAAACCGTAAAAACTGCAAATAATATCACAGACACTTCAAAGAAGACAAAATATGCTGCAACAAATGCACAAAGTAAAAATGGCCCCCCTCCCCCTCCCTGCCCCGGAAAAAAAAAATCATCAACCCGATAAAAATTCCACAAACTTTGCAGAAAAACATCCTGCAAAACTAACAAGCAGAGAAAACAATACGAAAGAAAATAAAACCCCTTAAAAAACAAAAAAAACAAAAAAGAATTCAGCATAACTGACGGCAAATCTGGAGAAAAAAAAAAATCAGATTCAGTGTTCCACGTATGAGACAAATTCAAATGATGTGGGCGCGAGAGTAGTAGTAAAACAAAAAAAAAAAAAAAAAAAAAAAAAAGAAGAAAAAAAAAGGTTATTAAAAAAAAGAAGAAAAAAGGATAGGTGTCAAATTTCGTGCATTCTTCTTCAACTTGTTTCTGTTTCGTTCTTGTTCTTGTGGTTTTTTTTCTCTTTAAAAAAAAAAAAAATCCTTCTCTTGCTGTTGAAGGCAAGGCAACAATTTATTTTCATTTACCCACCAGGAGCACTGATGCCTTTTTTTTTATTTTTTTTTTTTTTTTACACAAACGAAAAGGGAGATGTCAGGGGGAAAAAAAGGTTGGGAAAATAACTCGAGTACAAGGGAAATGCACATGAGACTTTTTCCTCAGTAACAGACGAAATCATTTTCCCAAGCCATGGAAAATCTCTCTGTCTCCCTCTCTCTCTTCCACTCTTTTTCTCGGCGCAGGTTTGTATGCAAAATATATTCCCTGTCTTTTTCTCCTCCTCCCCCCCCTCTCTCTCTTTGTGCATGCATTTTTCTTTCCTTTGGAAAAAAAAATGCCCAGAGGGCCGGATGTTAAAAAAAAAAGAAAAAAAAAGCAACTGTGCTTATTCTTGAAATAAAATTTCGTTTGTTCGTTCTCTCTCTCTCTTTCTCTCTTCTCTTTCTCTCAGCACAATTTTGTATGCAAAATATATTCATTGTCTTTTTCTCCTCCTCATTCTCTCTCCCCCTCCCTCTCTCTTTCTCTCTCTCTCTCTCCCTCTACCCACCTCTCTCAGCGCATGTTTGTATGCAAAATATAGTCATTGTCTTTTTCTCCTCCTCCCTCTCTCTCTCCCCTTTCTTTCTCTCCCTCTCTCCTCTCTATCTCCCTCTCTCCCCTCTCTTTATATATCTCTCTTCTCTCTCCTCTTTCTCCCTCTCTTCTCTCTCTATCTCTATCCTCTTTTCTCTCTCCTCTCTCTCTCTCCTCTCTCTCTCTCCTTTCTCTCCCTCCCCCTCTTTTCCTCAGCGCAGGTTTGTATGCAAAAATAATCATATTCACTCTCTCCTCCTCCTGTTCCCTCTCCTCCTTTCTCTCTCTCTCTCTCTTTCTATGCCTCTCTCATTATGCCATTCTCCCTCTACCTGCCTGTCTGTCTGTCTGCCTGCCTGCCTGTCTGTCTGTCTGTCTGCCTCATTTCTCCCTACTTCTTCTTATTGATTGTTTTTTTTTCTTTCCTTTTCTGTTCGTAATGCCATCTACACTAACCAGTTTTCATAATGAACGCAGTCATCAACAAGTTATTAATCTGTTTCGTTCAAGTCTCGGCCTCATTAATGTCGACGTTATCTTTTCTCAATTGGGTTCGGAATTGAGCGGCTTTGTCGCTTTGTCATAAAAAAAACAACAACAACCCCCCCCCCCCTCCAAAACAAAACAAAACACATTCAGCAGCCTGAGGCAAAGGCCATCAAGAAGTCTACAACAACAACAACAACAACAGAACAAAAGAACTGCGGAGAAAGTTGAGAAGATGACATTTATTTCCAAACGTGGGTGGGGGGATTGCTCTGCTTTCAATCTTCAGGGTCGGTGGAGATTGTTCTGTGTGTGTGTGTGTGTGTGTGTGTGTGTGTGTGTGTGTGTGTGTGTGTGTGTGTGTGTGTGTGTGTGCGTGCGTGTGTGTGTGTGTGTGTGTGTGTGTGTGTGTGTGTGTGTGTGTGTGTGTTCGCCCGCTTGTCTCTGTTTATAGGTTGGGGCCGGGTTAATGGTTTTTTATTTTTATTTATTTATTTTTTTTTACCGAAAATCATGCTAATCCGAATTTTTCATTCCGTTTTTGATGACAATATTATCATCATTACTGACCATCTCTCTCTCTGTTCTATGCTTGTCTATCTCCCCCTCCCATCTCTCTCTTTGTTTCCCTCCATCCTCTGTCAGTCTGTTCATCTCTCCACGTCCTTCCTCTCTTTCCCTACTACCATCCTCTCCCCCCGTCCCCCTTCTTTCTCTCTCTCTCTGTCCCCCTCCTCTCTCTCTCTCCGTCCCCCTCCCCTCTCTCTCTCCGTTCTCCAACCTCTCTCTCTCTCCCTCCGTCCCTCTCCTCTCTCTCTCTCCGTCCTCCAACCTCTCTCTCTCTCTCTCTCCGTCCTCCAACCTCTCTCTCTCTCTCTCCGTCCTCCAACCTCTTCTCTCTCTCTCTCCGTCCCCTTCCTCTCTCTCTCCGTCCTCCAACCTCTCTCTCTCTCTCTCTCCGTCCCCTTCCTCTCTCTCTCTCTCTCTCCGTTCTCCAACCTCTCTCTCTCTCTCAGTCCCCCTCTTCTCTCTCTCTCTCTCCGTCCCCCTCCTCCTCTCGCTCTCTCTCCGTTCTCCAACCCCCCCTCTCTCTCTCCGTTCCCCTCCTCTCTCTCTCTCCGTTCTCCAACCTCTCTCTCTCCGTTCCCCTCCTCTCTCTCTCTCCGTTCTCCAACCTCTCTCTCTCTCTCCGTTCTCCAACCCCTCTCTCTCTCCGTTCCCCTCCTCTCTCTCTCTCCGTTCTCCATCCTCTCTCTCTCTCTCTCTCTCCGTTCTCCACCCTCTCTCCCTCTCTTTCCGTTCTCCAACCTCTCTCCCTCTCCGTTCTCCAACCTCTCTCCCTCTCTCTCCGTTCTCCAACCCCTCTCCCTCTCTCTCCGTTCTCCAACCCCTCTCTCTCTCCGTTCCCCTCTTCTCTCTCTCTCTCTCCGTTCTCCAACCTCTCTCTCCTTCTCCGTTCTCCAACCTCTCTCTCTCACCGTTCCCCTCCTCTCTCCCTCTCTCTCTGTCCCCCTCCTCTCTCTCCGTTCTCCAACCTCTCACTCTGTCCCCCTCCTCTCTCTCTCTCCATTCTCCAACCTCTCTCTCCCCCTCCTCTCTCTCTCTCCATTCTCCAACCTCTCTCTCCATTCTCCAACCTCTCTCTCTCCCCCTCCTCTCTCTCCGTTCTCCATCCCCCCCCCTCTCTCTCTCTCTCCGTCCTCCAACCTCTCTCTCTCTCTCCCCCTCTGTCCCCCTTCTATCTCTCTTCCTCCGTTCTCAAACCTCTCTCTCTCTCTCTCCGTCCCCCTCCTCTCTCTCTCTCTCTCCATTCTCAACCTCTCTCTCTCTCTCTCCCGTCCCCCTCCTCTCTCTTTCTCTCTACATATATATATATATATATATATACATATATATATATATATATATATATATATATATATACACACATAGCCCAGTCGATCACTTGGGACCAAATCATCAGGGATGAAACACTGAAAATCGGTCAAGTAGAAACGGAAGAGATAAAACACCACCACCACCACCAAAACTCGTGGGAAAGGAAACTCAGGCAAAAGTGTAACCACATCCATTGCTCATCAACACTTGATGTTTTTATTAATGTGTTGTTATACAATACCTTATGGTCTTAACGTGTGTGTGTGTGTGTGTGTGTGTGTGTGTGTGTGTGTGTGTGTGTGTGTGTGTCTGTGTGTGCGTGCGCGTATGCCATTTTTGTTTTAGTAATATATACCCTTTTTTGGTTGGATGTTTTCATTTGTAAATATTGTTGTGCAATACCCTACTGTCTTAACATGAGTATGTGTGTGTGCGGAGGGGGGGGGGGGGGGGGGGGGGGGGGTAGTCTATCGTCAGCTATTGGGAATTCTTATTGGACTAGTTTTTAATCTCTTCTTATGTTGCGCATGATGATTTTATGCTAGTGTTTACAACGAGCCTGTGATTGCACAACTTAATTTCCATGTGGATTAATAAAGTGTTTTTTTTTTATTTGATTGATTGAACATGTCTTCGACGTTGACCCTTCGACATCCCCACGGGAGAATGGTAGGGTTTGGGGGGAGGGGGGGGGCTGAGGAGAGAGAGAAAAGGGGGGGGGGGGGACGGGGGTCTGGGGGGAGAGCGAGAGAGAGAAGAGGTGTGTGGGGGTGGGGGCGGGGGGTGGGGGAGGGGAATCATGGGGGGGAATTGGAAAGGGAAGATAACCATTGCTCATAAACTCCCGGAAGAGAAAGGGCCGAACACCGAGACAAGAGTATAGGCGAAGAGGGGGGGACACTACTAATCTAGGGAAGATGCAGCACACATACACACACACACACACACCTCGAGACTCCAGATCATCATCATCATCATCGTCGTCGTCGTAAAGCATCACACAGTCACGAGGCTTCTTTTATTGTTTGGTTGTTGCTTGTTGTTAAGTCCCCCGGCCGACGGCACAGGGCCATCCATAACCATGCACTGCCAAGTCACACAAATCAAATGCTCAACCGCATCGACACAAAACTGTCACAAAAAAAAAGAAAAAGAAAAAAAGAAGAGACAAACCTACAAAACACAGTTCACGACACATTATCCCAAACCATTTGATTTAGCTCCTCGAAGCAAATAAGACTAAGCCGTGCTGAGGAAGTTAGCCCTTCCGCTAAATTCATCATCACCAGATGATTTTTTTTTTTTAATCGTAGAAAAAAGGAGACCCCACCCCCCGCCCTCCCCACTTCAAAGCCGAACAAAAAATACATGAAAAGGTCATGATTTATAGGCAAAAAAAAAAAAAAAAAACCCGCTGCAGAATGGACAGCTAGTGCCTATCCTAGTGTTTCCACTTTCACTATCGAATCGTCAGAGCAAAACAACACAGATTATACATCATCGACTGCAGAAAAGAGAGAGAAAGAAAAAGTGTCACGGCTTGCACGAAAAAAAAAGAAGAAGAAGAAAAAAATGAACACGGAATGGGGAGGGGTGCGGGAGAGCTATAGAACAGAGGAAATTTCTAGTAGCACAGACTTTCCAGAAGGCAGGGGGATGCTATTAATACAGAAAGACCCCCGTCATCCCAACCGGGGAATGGGGTGGGGGGAGTCACAGAAACAGGACAGCTTTCGTTGGGACAGTCTTTTTATATATTAGATTCAAACACTCCACTGTTGGACGCCGTTCTTTTCTCTGTCTCCGGACCTTGCATTTGGAATGAACTTCCTCTTTCGCTTCGTCAGGTCTCCGCACTCAGCTCTTTCAAGTCTGGCTTTAAAACTCCACCTCTTCACAAGATAGCCAGCCAGCCAGCCTCCCTCCCCTACCTTTTCCTTGTCTTCAGTTTCTTCAGTTTTAGAGTTATGCATGCGTGTGAATGACTAGAGTGAAAGCGCTTTGATTTGTCTCTGCACAAGATTCAGCGCTATATAAATACTATCTTTATTATTATTATTATTTTTATTATATATATTTTTTCTTAGGAGTACGACTGGACAGGAATCCTATCTGTCAGTGAAGCTGTGTAGTCTTCTCTCTCTCTCTCTCTCTCAAATCTTTATAAATATCTTCAATCCTTCCAACCACAAGTGACAGTTATAAAACCGACCTTTGGCAGTAACAATGAGGGCATTTAAGCTTATTGAATCCGTTGTTATTGTTTCTCCTTGTTCTTGTTTGCTCTTACTCTTATTCTGTGCTATTTTCTTTACATTTACTTTGTTTCGTTTGCATTTTCTTTCATTTTCTTCTAAATTGTGTGCATGCATGAATATATTCATTTCATTCCATCATGGTGGCGACAATAGCTGTAGTATAAGTGATACTGGTGATGGTAGTAGTAATTTTAGTATCAATTCCAACTGTCTACGTGGATTTGATGATAACAACAATGTGGCTTTAGTCATCAGGTTGTCGATACTGATGACATATTTCTCTTCCCCTCTCCCCCCTGTCTCTCTCTCTTATCCATCTGTGTGTGTCTGTGTGTGTGTGTGTGTGTGTGTGTGTGTGTGTGTGTGTGTGTGTGTGTGTGTTCTTTTATCACATTCCTTCTGCAGGACTTCTTCCTGTTTTGTTTTTTTCTTCTCCTTTATTTCTCCCCTTTCCATTAAATATATACGTGTTATTGTAATTAATGTAGATTAATAAGGACAGGTTGGAAGAATGGGCCATGCCTAAAATCTTAACCCGTGAATAACAAGAGAGGCAAGGCCTTCAAGACTCAATAGTGATACACTTAAAAAAAAAAATCTAATTGTTAAAATGTGTTCAGTATTTGTTATTATAAAGCTTCGGGTTCAAAAAAAAAGAAAAAAGTCCTAAACAGATTCGAAACCCGCGTGTTCGGGTGAGAAGAAACTGTCTTACCCATTACACTATCGTGGCTCCTTAACTGACGTTCTAAAATTTAATATTTGAACATACTTTTTTATAGGGCGATAAATCAATTGCGGCATTCGCAGTTAGAACGCTGTTTAAATCATATTATTCTGGTGTATCTTCGGCATTCAAAAAATCTTTAAGGAAAAAAAAAAAAAAAAAAAAAAAAAAAAAAAGTCCGCGGTAAAGGAGACGTGGCTATCGCCGCAATCACACTGCAACATTTAGCCGTTTTCTCTAGATCTAGATAGATGTACAAGTTTAGTTATTTTGTTAAGCTAATAACATGTAGAGCCAAGTACAAGTACTTCTAAATGTCGTATGAAGTGAAAAGGACTTCATTTTGAGAAAAGCCGTCAAGACTGGAATTTTTTTCGTTTCATCAATTCAAGGGTATTAAATCGCATGGTTTACAATTTTTAACTGTGAATTCCGACAGATTCTGTGGATATTTTTATGGCAGTTTGGGACATAATCCAATAAGTGATGAGGCGTTCACAAATCTTTCTCTGAATAAATATTTAACGGTCTCCTTCTCCAACTTTCCATCACATGTTATCGTGTATTGTCCATTGAATATAGGATTGAACGGGCAGGTCAACAACTTGAAACAAAATGGCGTCGTTCGCGTTCGCGAAGAATATGAGCACGCGCTTTGAATGTGTATAAATATGTGTATGCAATTGATTTTTGCCCATGACCTTCAGGGCTCAGCCAATAGATCTATAAAGTCCACTCGTCGTATTGATTTTAGTATTTTCCGTTCCTTAGCATTAATTACAGATTAATTTCCCTTTTCTACTATCTGCACCAAAACGTTTGCAAAATAAATAAAACTTCCATGCTTAGCAAAAGAAGTTCCTGTTTGAACAAAAAATGATAATAATGACTGCTCTTGTTGTTGTGTCAGAATATCAGATCAAAGTGCCAAGTTTAGAGAATACAAAAAATATAAATATAACAGTAAATTCAGTTTGCATATAATTTGGCTTCTTTTTATATTTTTGTGCCCTTCCCAGAGGTGCAATATTGTTTTAAACAAGATGACTGGAAAGAACTGAATTTTTCCTATTTTTATGCCTAATTTGGTGTCAACTGACAAAGTATTTGCAATGTCAATGTTAAAGTTTACCACGGACACACAGACACACACAGACAACCGAACACCGGGTTAAAACATAGACTCACTTTGTTTACACAAGTGAGTCAAAAAACGTTTTGAGTTCTGAGTTCTCTCTCCCCCCACTCTTATTAACCCTTTCACCGCCAAGCTCGCATTTATGCACAGGCGTGGTAGAGGACCCATGTCACTGAAAGGTGACCATTCACTGGTCTGTTATCTATGAACCTACTGCTCTTAATGTTCAGTGGTAGGATAGGCCGTATTTTCTATACATCGCAGAGGGAATCCCCAGTTATTCTTAGCCACTGCGCGGTTCTGTGACTGGAGGTGAAAGGGTTAAAGATTTTTTCTTTCTTCCCCCCCCCCCCTAACTTTACTGCCACTTTTTTTTTTATTACGTGTTCCTCGAACTCCCACTCACTCTTATTTCTCCAAGCAGACACAAGTCACCCTGTTTGCTTCAACAACATTAGAAGATAAACTTCTTAACACACACTCTTATTTCTCCAAGCAGACACAATTCACCCTGTTTGCTTCAACAACATTAGAAGATAACTTAACACACACTCTTATTTTTCCAAGCAGACACAATTCACCTTGTTTGCTTCAACAACATTAGAAGATAACGTCTTAACACACACTCTTGTTTTTCATTGGAACTGGACAGTTCTGGTTTTTCAGTGTAACTGGACAATAGAATGTTCCAGAAGAGGAGGGTGTAATGTTTGGATTTTAAGGAGGGTTGTGCAATTCGTCTCAGAGGATAGCTGGAATATTCAGTTTAAACTTTTTTTTTTTATTTAAAAAATTTTTTTTTAGAGCACAGTACAGCTGAACAATGTCAGTTTAAAAAAAAAAGAAAAAAAAGACAAAAAAAGAAGAAGAAAAAAAAAAAAGACACGCTGTCTTGGTTTAACGCGCTTAGTCCTGGTAATTCTGTGTATATCACCGGAATTTTGTTTGATCTTCTGACAGAAACGAAAACGTCTGAGACAAGCGGAATCTATCTGACTCAAATTCTGCTCACTTCAACCCCCACACCCCACCCAAGTCGCCCGCTCCCAGTGGATCAATTCAATTCCTATTCACCACCCACAGTTTAAGTCTGCCACAGAAACAACCAACGGGCAGCCAACCCCGTCTTGGATATCGACAGTTCGCTCCCTTGACACACACACACACACACACACACACACAAGAGTAATGACTCTTCCCCCTCCCCCAACCAAAGCCCCCCCCCTTCCCCCCGCCCCCATCCCCACTCTGACGTCTGCATGACGTAGCCGGCTTCAGAATTATCTCCCGGCAATGAAGGCTTAATATCCTCACTCTCTGTCTGGATAGTGTTAGACTGAGGCGGACACAAAGCCCCGGATTCAATTGACTGCCTGCCCCCCCCCCCACCCCCTACCCCCTCCCCCACCCCCATCCCGCTTCCTCTCCTCCCTCGCCAGGGCCGACCTCAGGAAAACAGCACTGCACTATTCCTTTCAGCCTCCAGGCGGGGGGTGGGGGGGGGAGGAAAGACCTGATGATGGAGTCCTTGTCCTGTCTGTCTTCACTGGGTCTGTCAGCCTGAGGGGGTAGGAGGCGGGGGGGTCGGGGTGGGGGTGGGGGTGGGCCGTGAGTGGGTGGGTGGGTGGGGGTGAGGATGGGTGATGTGGAGGGGGGAAGGGGAGAGGGGGAGGGGGAGATCCAGCCCTGGTAGACTCTGTTGTGTATCACGATCGCGTACCTTAATACCGCCAGGACACACGTTTTGACAGTGGACGTTGGGTCGCTCTGGTTCTGTCCCTCTCTCTCTATCTATCTTATAGTAACTGTGTAAGGCGTTTCTTTCCAGCCCCCCCCCCCCTCACCCCCCACCGGAGAGAATTTGATTACAGAACGAAACTTTAAAGGACAACAGACTATTCGCGACATCCTGAAGTGGCTGTGTGTGGTCGGTCCATTGGAATACATGGGTCGCGAGAGCTGGCTTTTTTTTTTTTTTTTTTTTTTTTTGTGGAGGGGGCGTGGGTGTGGGGGGTAGGAGGGCGGGGGTGGGGTGTGGGGGTGGGGTGGGGAGGGGAAGGGTGTAATCGCGTTTCCATCAGGGGAAGATAAGGAAAGTTTTAAACCAATAACGATAACCAATGACTTTTTTTTTTCCCGGGGTCGAATTTGATTAGTACACAACGAAAGAATATCAGACAATATATACGCCGACGGAAAAGTTATCTAATTTTTGAGAATGGATTGGGGAGACACACACACACACACACACGTTTCAGTTTCAGTAGCTCAAGGAAGCGTCACTGCGTTCGGACAAATCCATATACGCTACACCACATCTGCCAAGCAGATGCCTGACCAGCAGCGTAACCCAACGCGCTAAGTCAGGCCTTGAGAAAAAAAAAGTAAATAAAAAATGGATAAATACATAAAAAAAGAGCTACTAATACTACTACTACTACTAATACTATGTATAAGGCGCAAAAAACTTGATGAAGTCAACTATAAGCGTTAAAAAAAAAATAATAAAGAGAAAAGAAGACCCATGAAGATAAACTTAACAAATACTTACATTTGTAAGAAAGAAAACAAAAATCTAATCTACTGGCCTGTAATGGTTTTGTTGTGAGATAAGAAGAACCCGGACATGACAGAAACGTAAATAATTGTGTTTCGCAAGTCCGCTGAGAAAGAAAGATTCCGATTCAGTTCGTCAAGGAGGCGTCACTGTGTTCAGACAATTCCATAATAATAATAATAATATATATTATGATAGTCAGTCGTGTCCGACTATGACCATCAGAACAGCAGAGGAGGCAACTGCTGTTCCGACTATTTGGGCTAGAATTTGATTATAGTGGAGAGTGTCTTGCCCAAGCATATCCCCACTCTCTCGGCCAAGAGGGTTTTAGGACAGTCGGCGTTGGGGATGGTTCCCAAAGGCTAACTAGCCCACAACGCTGCATAATAATAATGGATACTTATATAGCACACTATCCAGAAATCTGCTCTAGGTGCTTTATAAAAACGCTTTTGTTAACGGAAAACATTACATCAATGTTACATACACACACACCAAAATGTGACTACACACACACACACAGACACACACACACACTGCATACATACATTTTAACACACATGTGTATCTAACAGCTACCCTAACACATACACACACATAGGCAGGCACAAACTTACATAAACACACGCACACACAATACACATTCATATACATGCATGTAGTTATGTACACATACATATGTATACACACATAGTCAAGCACAGCTTCCATATACGCAACAAAACACCTGCTAGGCAGATGCCTGACAACAAGCATAACCCAACGCGCTTGCCAGGCCCTGAGTGAATGCAAAAACATTTGCACACCTTTCTGAGTGGATTTCTTCTAAAGGTTTTTTTTTTTTTTTTTTTTTTTTTTGCCAGACGACAACACTTTATATTGTCATGGGTTCTTTTACAGTGCTCCAAGAACGTGCTGCCCCACACGGGACCGGACCTCGTCTTTTATTGTC
This sequence comes from Babylonia areolata, assembly GCF_041734735.1. Classification (NCBI taxonomy): domain Eukaryota; kingdom Metazoa; phylum Mollusca; class Gastropoda; order Neogastropoda; family Buccinidae; genus Babylonia; species Babylonia areolata. The sequence goes on from NC_134878.1 coordinate 28,529,239, forward strand.
CAATCCAATCCCAACTGCTTGAACGCTCAGTTTTGGTGTTCCAGTCAAACCTGGGGAGAAGGGGAGCGAGAGCGGGATTCGAACCCAGACCCTTCCGGACACTGTGAGCGTCTTTGACTATTCTGCTACCTTCCCGAGAGGCACCACAGACAGTCACCATGATTTTTTTAATTATTTATTCATTCATGTATTTATTCATTTATCAATCAATGCTGCGTATAGACAGTTTTTTTTTTTTTTTTGGGGGGGGGGGCACATTTGATCTGCTTTTAACCAATATCCAGTTTATCTATTTGTCACTGTTGCTTATACTGGTGATAGACAAGTCTTAATCTCACTGGAATCAAGAAGAAGAAGACGACGACGAAGAAGAGTTAACTATGAACTCAACAACTTATTTATCGGCATAAATGACATACGGTTTCGAAAACATTAACCAGTAACACACACCTGTGTTGCTGGATAATGTCAAAACTGAATGTATGCCTTAACGTTCACACACACACACACACACACACACACACACACACACACACACACACACAAAGAGTACTTCATCTTCCATCGTGGGCTGCACCTCCCACGTTCACTCGTATATCTATATCTATCTATATCTATCTATTTACACACACACACACACACACACACACACACACACACACACACGAGTGGGCATTTACCGTGTATGACCGTTTTTAACCCCGCCATGTAGGCAGGCATACTCCGTTTTCGGGGATAAAACCAGTACAAAACTAGCAGGGATCAGATGGTGTAATGCTGGATGTGCGCAGACACCGTTTCATGCACGCACACAAATCGACAAACGCAAGGACAGAAGTATGTGAGAGCAAACCATGCACGCGGAGAGAGATAGAGAGAGAGAGAGAGAGAGAGGGAGGGAGAGAGGGAGAGAGAGGGAGAGAGAGAGAGTAGAGAGAGGGAGGGAGGGAGGGAGAGAGAGAGGGAGAGAGAGAGAGAGAGCGGGAGGGAGGGAGAGAGAGAGAGAGTAGAGAAAGCGGGAGGGAGAGAGGGAGAGAGAGAGAGAGAGAGAGAGAGGGAGGGAGAGAGAGAGTAGAGAGAGAGAGAGTAGAGAGAGAGAGACAGGGAGAGGGAGGGGAGAGAGACATTAGAGAGAGAGACAGAGAGAGAGGGGAGAGAGAGTAGAGAGAGAGAGACAGAGAGAGAGGGGGGAGAGAGTAGAGAGAGAGAGAGGGGGGAGAGAGTAGAGAGAGAGAGGGGGGACAGACAGAGGTGAGAGAGAGAGAGTAGAGAAAGAGAGAGACAGAGAGAGAGAGAGAGAGGGGAGAGAGAGAGTAGAGAGAGACAAAGAGAGAGAGACAGAGAGAGAGAGTAGAGAGAGAAGAGAGAGACAGAGAGAAGGAGAAAGAGAGAGGGGGGAGAGAGTAGAGAGAGGGACAGAGGGGGAGAGAGAGGGGAGAGGTGAGATGGAGAGAAGGAGGGAGTGAAAGAGGGGGAGAGAGGTAGAGGGGGAAAGAGAGGGGAGAGGTGAGATGGAGAGAAGGAGAGTGAAAGAGGGGGAGAGAGGTAGAGGGGGAAAGAGAGGGGAGAGGTGAGATGGAGAGAAGGAGAGTGAAAGAGGGGGAGAGAGGTAGAGGGGGAAAGAGAGGGGAGAGGCGAGATGGAGGGAAGGAGGGAGTGAAAGAGGGGGAGAGAGAGAGGGGGGGAAAGAGAGGGGGGGAAAGAGAGGGGAGAGGAGAGAAGGAGGGAGTGAAAGAGGGGGAGAGAGAGAGGGGGGGAGAGAAAGAGGGGAGAGGAGAGAAGGAGGGAGTGAAAGACGGGGAGAGAGAGAGGGGGGGAAAGAGAGGGGAGAGGTGAGATGGAGAGAAGGAGGGAGTGAAAGAGGGGGGAGAGAGGTAGAGGGGGAAAGAGAGGGGAGAGGTGAGATGGAGAGAAGGAGGGAGTGAAAGAGGGGGAGAGAGGTAGAGGGGGAAAGAGAGGGGAGAGGTGAGATGGAGGGAAGGAGGGAGTGAAAGAGGGGGAGAGAGAGAGGGGGGGAGAAAGAGGGGAGAGGAGAGAAGGAGGGAGTGAAAGACGGAGAGAGAGAGAGGGGGAAAGAGAGGGGAGAGGTGAGATGGAGAGAAGGAGGGAGTGAAAGAGGGGGAGAGAGAGAGAGGGGGGAAAGAGAGGGGAGAGGTGAGATGGAGAGAAGGAGAGAGTGAAAGAGGGGGAGAGAGAGAGAGGGGGAAAGAGAGGGGAGAGGCGAGATGGAGAGAAGGAGGGAGTGAAAGAGGGGGAGAGACGTAGAGGGGGAGAGAGAGAGGGGAGGAGAGGTGAGATGGAGAGAAGGAGGGAGTGAAAGAGGGGGAGAGAGGTAGAGGGGGAGAGAGAGAGGGGAGAGGTGAGATGGAGAGAAGGAGGGAGTGAAAGAGGGGGAGAGAGGTAGAGGGGGAAAGAGAGGGGAGAGGCGAGATGGAGAGAAGGAGGGAGTGAAAGAGGGGGAGAGAGGTAGAGGGGGACGTAGAAAGGGGGGGAGGAGAGAGAAAGAGACAGTAAGAGAGAAAGAGAGAAAGTGAGAGGGATAGAAGAAGGAATAAGAAAGAGAGGCACAGAGACAGGGAGAGAGAGAGTATAAAGAAAATGAGAGAGAGCGTGAGCGAGAGCGAGACAGAGAGAGAGAGAGAGAGTATAAAGAAAATGAGAGAGAGCGTGAGCGAGAGCGAGACAGAGAGAGAGAGAGAGACAGAGAGTATAAAGAAAATGAGAGAGAGCGTGAGCGAGAGCGAGAGAGAGAGAGAGAGAGAGAGAGAGAGAGAGAGAGAGAATATAAAGAAAATGAGAGAGAGCGTGAGCGAGAGCGAGAGAGAGAGAGAGAGAGAGAGTATAAAGAAAATGAGAGAGCGTGAGCGAGAGCGAGGCAGAGAGAGAGAGAGAGAGACAGAGAGTATAAAGAAAATGAGAGAGAGCGTGAGCGTGAGCGAGAGCGAGAGAGAGAGAGAGAGAATATAAAGAAAATGAGAGAGCGTGAGCGAGAGCGAGAGAGACAGAGAGAGAGAGAGAGTATAAAGAAAATGAGAGAGCGTGAGCGAGAGCGAGAGAGACAGAGAGTATAAAGAAAATGAGAGAGCGTGAGCGAGAGCGAGAGAGAGAGAGAGAGAGAATATAAAGAAAATGAGAGAGAGCGTGAGCGAGAGCGAGAGAGACAGAGAGAAACAGAGAGAAAACGACAATGAAAGAGAGAGAGAGAGAGAGAGAGAGAGAGAGAGAGAGAGAGAGAGAGAGAGAGAGAGAGAGAGAGAGAGAGTGAGTGAATATAAAGAAAATGTGAGAGCGAGAGAGAGAGAGAGAGAGAGAGAGAGAGAGAGAGAGAGAGAGAACGACAATGAAGAAATTTTATGTCGTCAGCAGTGAACATGCTATTAAAAAAAATAATATATATATATATATATATATATATTTGTGCCTTCAGCGTTATTTCACCTTTCAAACATATGGAGTCGGGGGGGGGGGGGGGGGGGGGGGGGGCGAGAAAAAACAAAACAAAAAACAACAACATCAAAAAACAACCCCATACACATAAACTCATTCCAAGTTACGTGCACGATCGTTCAAAACCCACACAACCACACACACACACACACACACTGAATCAGGTATGAATTCATCCGCGCGCACTCTTCCCCTCCCTCCACCCCCTCACCACCCCCCAAATGTGGCCAGAGCCAAGTCGAAACCATCTCTGTCCACTCCCCCTCCTCCCTCCTCCCACTCCCCAACACACACACACACAGAGGCCAGAAGATTATCTTGGAAAAAAATTGTAAGAAGTAAATTGTTTTCACTATTTTTTTTCTATTTTTTCTTTTTACATTGCCTTCGCCAATGAATCTTGCTGGTTCCTTTAAACATGTTTATTGCTACACAAATGAATGTTTGTAACACTTTTTTTTTGATCAGGTAAAACGGAGTACACACACACACACACACACACACACACACACACACACACAGAATCCAGAATATCTAGAAAAGAAAATGCTGGAAAATAATTAATTGTTGTCACTAATGATTTCATTTTCTCATTTCGCATTGCTTTTGCAACGAATCTTGTTAATTCCTTTAAAACATGATTACTGCTACATGAAAGAATGTTTGTAACATTGCTTTGATCAGGTAAAACAGAGAAAGTATACACACACACACACACACACACATACACATTCGGCCAGAAGATCAACTTGGAAATAGATTGCACGAAGTAAATTGTTTTCACAAAGTATTTATTTATTTTTTTAAACATTGCCTTTGCAATGAATCTTGCTGGTTCCTTTAAACATGTTTATTGCTACACAAAAGAATGTTTGCAACACTTTTTTGGATCAGGTAAAACACACACATAAGCACGAGCGTATGCATGTACACACACACACACATACACACACAGCCATTGCTTTTGCAACGAATCTTGCTAATTTCTTTAAACATGTTTATTGCTACACAAAATAATGTTTGTAACACTTTGTTTGATCGTGTAAAACGGAGTACACACACACACACACAAACGTGCACGCACGCACATAAATATAAACACAACAGCAACAACAACAACAACACACACAAGCCAGAAGATCATCTTGAAAAACAATTATTGAAAATTGTTATATGTTAACTGTTGTCACCACAGATTAAATTCCCCCCCCCTCCTTTTTTTTTTTTTTTTTTTGCTTTTTGCTCTGCTTTCGCAAACGAATCGTGCCATTTCTTTTAAAACATCTTTAATGCTACTGACTGGAGGGAGATGTTAGATAATAAAGTGATCCTTATCTTATCTTACACACACACACACATACCCCCCCCCCCCCCCCCCCCACCCCCAACACACACACTAACACAACCATACGTTCACGTCTCCAACCCTGCAACATACCTGAGCACACAAATAATATATATATATATATATTATACTCCTGCTGGAAAAGCTCTGCCACAACAAACTTTCAGCGAACAACACACACACACACACACACGCACACGCACACACATACACAAAGCGATATAAACAATCTTTACCGGCGAGATCAAAGAAGACGATCTGTTGAGTTTCTCTGATCCCCCACAGTCGTTTGAACAACAGAGCCCGTCTCATAGTGAACAGGAGACAGGAGACAGTAATCGCGTTGCCATGGAAAAGAGGACAAAGTCGTTATCGGCTATAACGACAAGGATAGCTTAATAGCGTCTCTCTGTTTTTTGTTTTGTTTTGTTTTTCTTTCTTTCTTCTTCTTCTTTATTCCATCATTGATGAAATAAGCACTCCCTCGATTTTCCGCCCTCGTAAAAATCTGACAAAGTTTAAAACAGAATCGGGAACCATGGCGACGGACGAATGGCTGTTTTTCCTTCCCCCTCCCCCCCTCCCAACTCCAAGGCCCCCCCCTCACCCCCCCCTCGCTTCCTTCGCAAGACAATGACGTAGGCGGTGGGGGTGACGCATGTTTACAATATCCCCCAACCGCCCTGGTTTATACAGACTTTCCAAGTCATAACGACACCAGGCATCGATGGGTTGTCTATCTATCTACCTATCTATATATCTATCTACCTATCTATCTATCTTTTGTAACATATCTATCTACCTATCTATCTATCTTTTTAACATATCTCTATCTATCTACCTATCTATTTTTTGTTTTAACCATCTATCAGTCTATCAATCTATCTTTTGAAACATATCTATATATCTTTTTTAACATATCTGTCTATCTATCTATCTTTTTAACATATCTATCTAACATATATGTCTATCTATCTTCTTAACATATCTATCTGTCTATAAATCTTCTTAGCATATCTATCTATCTATCTATCCATGTATTTTTTTGTTTTTTGTTTTTTTTGTTTTAACAATCTATGCAAGTCTTTGACGTTCCGGCCGATCACTCTCACCACCTGTCATATCCATAATGCTCGCAGCGACGATCTCTTTGCTTGTCTGTTCACCTGGGCACCTCTCTTTCCTGTGATTAAAATGCAAAATATTCTGACCCCCATACCCCTCCCCCCCCCACGCCCTCCACACACACACACACACACGCGCGCGCACAAGCCCGGACACACATGCACCCACCCACCCCACCCCACACTGCGCTCTAACTATTTGACAGTCGCATTCGTGGTCATAAATTATGGATGGTATCTATTAACGCAGAATGCATCTACCATTTACTACCGCTGTTTGTTGAAAACTCTGCATCATTTCAACCATGCCGCCCCCACCCCCACCCCTCCCCGACCCCCCTACCCCTTCTCCAGCCTCGCCCTCCCAAAGAAGAACTGTAAGTTACCAAGCCAAATGTGCTTTATTATCTCACACGACAAATTACTACTTCTTCTTCTTCTGCGTTCGTGGGCTGCAACTCCCACGTTCACTCGTATATACACGAGTGGGCTTTTACGTGTATGGCCGTCTTTACCCCGCCATGTAGGCAGCCATACTCCGCTTTCGGGGGTGTGCATGCTGGGTATGTACTTGTTTCCATAACCCACCGAACGCTGACATGGATTACAGGATCTTTAACGTGCGTATTTGATCTTTTGCTTGCGTGTACACACGAAGGGGGTTCAGGCACTAGCAGGTCTGCACACATGTTGACCTGGGAGATTGGAAAAATCTCCACCCTTTACCCACCAGGCGCCGTCACCGAGATTCGAACCCGGGACCCTCAGATTGAAAGTCCAACGCTTTAACCACTCGGCTTTTGCGCCCGTCGACAAATTACTTCGACGCCTCATTGAAAAAAAAAGAAAGCTAAAAAAAAGGGGGAAAAAAAAAAAGGAACGTAAGAACCGAAAAGCATATTTCTCAGATTACCAATGATATGTTGACGCTTACTTTATGATCACAAAAAAAACAAACAAACAAAAAAACTGTGTGATAGTCAGTCTTGTCCGACTATGATCATCAGAACAGCAGAGGAGGCAACTGCTGTCCCAATTATCTGGGGTAGAATTTTGATTATAGTGGAGAATGTCTTGCCCAAGTTACATCCCCACTCTCTCGGCCAAGAGGGGTTTTAGGAAAGTCGGCGTTGGGGATGGTTCCCAAAGCGGCCACCCAGCCCCCAAAGCTGCAGCACTAAGAGCCAGTGCAATCTTGCCTCCTAGTTTGAGAGTGACAGTCCTTCACGAAAGACTTAAGCTGTAAATGATTTCCCATTGCAATTGGAGAAACCATTGATCATACAGCTCGCACTTTTGTTGTTGGCCCAGCTGCTGGGAAGCTTATGTCAGTCCTTGATGTAAGCTGAGAATCACAAAACAATGCAAGAAAATACGGTGACTTTAACTTTTTGTGTGAACCCCTGTAGAACTGTACGGAGGATTATAAGGTCAGTTACATACCGAACATGGCCACATGGAGTGATGGCCTGGAGGTAACGCGTCCACCGAGGAAGCAAGAAAACCTGAGCGCACTGGTTCGAATCACGGCACAGTCGCTAGTATTTTCTCCCCCTCCACTAAACCTTGAGTGGTGGTCTGGACGCTAGTCATTCGGACGAGACGATAAACCGAGGTCCCGTGTGCAGCATGCACAAAGCGCACGTTTTTAAAAGAACCCACGGCAACAAAAGGGCTGTCCGTAGCAAAATTTTGTAGGAAAATCCACTTCGATAGGAAAAAAAACAAACAAACAAACAAAAAACAACTGCAGGCAGGAAAAAAAAAACCACACACAAAAAAAGAAGGGTGGCGCTCTCAGTGTAGCGACGCGCTTTCTGTGGGAGGGAGCAGCCCGAATTTCACGCAGAGAAATCTGTTGTGACAAAAAAAGAGTTATACAATGCTGTTTGTCGTCCACACTGTACACGACGCCAGGATGCCGTCAGCTGAGTACACACGCATTCAAAGCGTTAAAGGCGTGGTGACGTACGTCTGTCTGATGTAACTTTTAATGGAGAATCGACTGAATGAGTTAATATCTGTGTGTGTGTGTGTGTGTGTGTGTGTGTGTGTGTGTGTTTATTCAACCTTATTTATATATTCTTCCGTTTTTCAGTTCTATCATTATTGTTATTCATGTTATTTGTACCTCTTTTTTTTTCTCTCTTCTATTTTATGTCAGTTATCTATTCAGTTGTTTGATTAAAAAAAAGAAGTTTTTTAAAAATTGTTTTAAGACATCTTCTTCTTCTTCTGCGTTCGTGGGCTGCAACTCCCACGTTCACTCGTATGTTGTTGTTTTTTTTTTGTATGGCCGTCTTTACCCCGCCATGTAGGCAGCCATACTCCGTTTTCGGGGGCGTGCATGCTGGGTATGTTCTTGTTTCCATAACCCACCGAACGCTGACATGGATTACAGGATCTTTAACGTGCGTATTTGATCTTCTGCGTGCGTATACACACGAAGGGGGTTCAGGCACTAGCAGGTCTGCACCGGCATATGTTGACCTGGGAGATCGGAAAAATCTCCACCCTTTACCCACCAGGCGCCGTTACCGAGATTCGAACCCGGGACCCTCAGATTGAAAGTCCAACGCTTTAACCATTCGGCTTTTGCGCCCGTCGTTTTAAGACATCAACACCATTAATTCATCTATTTATCTATCCATTTACGTTTTTATCTTATTCTACTTCAATTTTTTTTTTTTTTTTTTCTTTTTCCCACCAGGCCT
>NC_134878.1:28542868-28545368 GCF_041734735.1 Babylonia areolata
TTGTATCTGTATTTGTTTTTTGTATTTCTTTTTATCACAACAGATTTCTCTGTTTTTCCTGTCGAAGTGCATTTTTCTACAGAATTTTGCCAGGAACAACCCTTTTGTTGCCGTGGGTTCTTTTACGTGCGCTAAGTGCACGCTACACACGGGACCTCGGTTTATCGTCTCATCCAAATGACTAGCGCCCAGACCACCACTCAAAGTCTAGTGGAGGGGGAGGAGAAAATATCGGCGGCTGAGCCGTGATTCCGAACCAGCGCGCTCAGATTCTCTCGCTTTCCTAGGCGGACGCGTTACCTCCAGGCCATCACTCCACTCCACTAATAATCATTATTCAACAACATTGACCAAATAACGGTTCGAAGCCTCCTCAATGCTTCATGAAAGTTGTGTTGTCTTCAGTTTAACGTCTTTCCACTTGAAATGATATTAGACGAAAAAAACAAAACAAATACGCAAACAAAAAACAAACAAACAAACAAAAAACAACAACAATAACAACGAAAAACGTGGGGGTAGGGGTTGTGGGAGGGGGAGGGGTAAAAGTGTGTGTATGTGTGGAGGGTGGATAGGGAGAAACAACGCTAGGGAAAATGGAAACGTTATAAACGTCAACATCAAACAACTATAACAACTATAAGAAATGTCCTATAGGACTACGCAGCAAACCTTCTGCAATAACAAATAACATATTGGAATTGTTAATAACACATTCAAAAGAACTTTTGGTGAAGTCTGGCAAAAAAAAACATTTTAGATTCTGACATTCGAATATTACATGATTGCTAGAAATATGTTCTCCACATATGCATCTGACATCTTTGCTGAACTTAGTTATAAAAGCGTTCAGTTTTATCCTGTTTGATAATGTATGAATCTCCCTTAATCTTATTGAATTACTGTATGTATTTGACTGATTGATAGTTCCCGGTTGCTGAACATTAATTACACTATGGTTTAAAGCTTTGCCGTTTTCCTGGTATAATTCTCTGACTTTGTTCCACGATGTTTTTTTCTAGTATTCGATAACCCTCTTGTACAGACAGAGGCACATAAGGTTCTATGGTTCCCTGTTCGTTTTTTTTTTTACACCTTTTCTTGCAGCCCTGTCAGCCCATTCATTGTAGAGAATACCTAGATGTAAAGGAATCCAGCAAAACGTAATGTGTGTTCCTTTCAAGCTTAAAAGATGTAAAATGTGGCTGATTTCTATTATGATTTTAGATTTGTTCTTACGATTTGATGAGTTTAAAGCACATAAATACAGATTTGGAATCAACGCAGAACAAGACTTCATGAAAGTTTCTTGCTGTACATGACATAATAATAATAATAATGGTATTTATATAGCGCTGAATCTTGTGCAGAGACAAATCAAAGCGCTTTCGCACCAGTCATTCACACGCATGCATAACTCTAAAAACTGTAGAAACTAAAGACAAGGAAGAGGCAGGCAAGGGAGGCTATTTTGGGAAGAGGTGGGTTTTAAGGCCAGACTTGAAAGAGCTGAGTGTGGAGACTTGACGAAGCGAAAGAGGAAGTTCATTCCAACTGCAAGGTCCAGAGACAGAGAAAGAACAGCGGAACGAAAGGAATATCTGCAGGCCCCAGAGGAGGAGGAGGATGGAAAAGTGGCCCGCCAGCCAAGTCCTTAGGTCCTCTGGCAGATTCAGTTTCAGTAGCTCAAGGAGGCGTCACTGCGTTCGGACAAATCCATATACGCTACACCACATCTGCTAAGCAAGCAGATGCCTGACCAGCAGCGTAACCCAACGTGCTTAGTCAGGCAGTGAGGGAAAAAAAAAGAAGAAAAAAAAAGAAAAGAAAAAAGAAGAAGATAAATACATAAAAAAGAACCACTACTACTAATAATACATATGTATAAGGCGCAAAAACTTGATGAAGTCAACTATAAGCGTACAAAAACAACAACAACAAAAAACAAACAAACAAGCAAACAAAAAACAAAAAAAACTAGCTAAATAAGTAAATAAATCTGCAACGCAACGTGTGATCATCTTCCTCCTCCTCTTCTTCTTCGTTCGTGGTCTGCAACTCCCACGTTCACGAGTTTGTACACGAGTGGGCTTTTACGTATATGATCGTTAAAAAAAAAAAAGTGTTTGTTTTATTACTCCCCCACGTATGCAGCCATACTCCGTTTTAGGGGTGTGTGTGTGTATGGGTGGGGTGGGGTGGGGGGGTGGGGGGGGGGGAGTGGGGGTTGCATGCTGGGTTATGCTCATGTTTCCATAACCCACCTAACGCTGACATGGATTACAAGGATGTTTAATCAACGTGCGTATTTGATCTTCTGCTTGCCGTATACACACAGAAAGGGGGTTCAGGCGCAAAGGGGGATGGGGGATGGGGGGAGGGAGGGGTGGCGCTCTCAGTATAGTGACACGCTCTCGCTGGGGAAAGCAGCCCGCACAAAGTCTGTTGTGACGAAAAGAGTAACACAATACAATACAATACAATACAATACAATAGCCCT
>NC_134878.1:28555368-28585368 GCF_041734735.1 Babylonia areolata
TAATACAACAGACAGACTGATAGACAGCTCATGCCAAGTTCAACACAAACTTGTGTTGAGGGTTTGGCCTAGGTGTTTGTGGGACCGCTGCACATTATTGTATGTGCGTTATGCATCTGCATCGGTATAATGAGTGTGTGTGTGTGTGTGTGTGTGTGTGTGTGTGTGTGTGTGTGTGTGTGTGTGTGTGTGTGTAGAGTGTGTGTGTAGTGTGTGTGTAGTGTGTGTGTGTGTAGTGTGTGTGTGTGTGAAGTGTGTGTAGAGTGTGTGTGTATGTGTGTGTGTGTGTGTGTGTAGAGTGTGTGTGAGAGAGAGAGAGAGAGAGAGAGAGAGAGAGAGAGAGAGAGAGAGAGTGTGAGAGAGAGAGAGAGAGAGAGAGAGAGAGAGAGAGAGAGAGAGAGAGAGAGTGTGTGTGTAAGTGAAATGTGAAGCATGTGTGTATCTATCTATCTATCTATCTATCTATCTATATATATATATATATATATATATATATATATATATATATGTGTGTGTGTGTGTGTGTGTGTGTATCATATCATATCATATCCGTGCATCTGATTCTAGGGAGGGCAAGGGGAGGGGGGAGGGGGAAGGGGTTTTTGAGAAAGAGTGGTCATGAATGTTTTATGTTACTCGTGATATTTTTCTTTCATGCAAAGCGCCCTGAGCTCTTTGAGAGAAAGGGCGCTATACAAATGTACATTATTATTATTATTATTGATATATTATTCTTACCGTATTTCAATCATTTGCTTTCTATGTTATCTTATCTATTCCGGTTCTGCGTCACAGCGATCACGTTAAACACACACACACATATATATATATAAAGAGAGAGAGAGAGAGAGAGAGAGAGAGAGAGAGAGAGAGAGAGAGAGAGAGAGAAGCAAAACACACAAACCATCCCTCAGCCATCAACCCCCCACCCCCTATCCCCCACCTCTCGCCCACACTACGTAGCCGATGGTAATGGAAGAACTCGTCATAATATTATATTGGGCTCAAAGGTCCAAGGTACGGACATCGCCAAACCAGGACTTGTCGTGGGCACGTTGCGTGTTATTGTTCTTTTTCTTCTTTTCGTTTCTTTTTCTTCTTCTTCTTTTTTTTCTTTTCTTTCTTTCTTCTTTTTTTTCTTCTTCTTTTCATTTCTTTTCTTTCTTCTTCTTCTTTTCATTTCTTTCTTCTTCTTCTTTTAATTTCTTTTTCTTCTTTTAATTTCTTCTTTTTCTTTTCTTCTTCTTTTCATCTCTTCTTCTTCTTTTCATTTCTTCTTTTCTCTCTCTCTTTCTTTCTTTCTTCTTCTTTTCATTTCTTTCTTCTTCTTTTCTCTTTTCATTTCTTTCTTCTTCTTTTCTCTCTTTCCTTCTTTCTTCTTCCTTTCTCTCTTTCTTCTTCTTTTCTCTCTTTCTTTCTTTCTTCTTCTTTTCATTTCCATCTTTCTCTCTTCGATTACAAAAAGAGCCCGAGTTTGTTTTTCTTTCATTTGGGAGTCGATTTCTGGAATGACACAATTCAAAGAAATGTTTTCTGTGTGTTCTGGGAAGATGTTTCGTGGAAATTCCCGTCAAGCGCTATACAAAACATCACGGCATAATATATTGTTGTGGCTGAATGTAAGGACACAGTTTCTCTTTACAATAGAGAGAGAGAGAGAGAGAGAGACAGGGAGATAGAGAGACAGAGACAGACAGGGAGAAAGAGAGAGAGACAGGGAGAAAGAGAGAGAGGGAGACAGAGACAGACAGAGAGAGGGAGACAGAGACAGACAGGGAGAAAGAGAGAGAGAGAGACAGGGTTCCCAGTTGGTGGGCATGAAGCCAAAAAAGGACCTTTAAAGGACTTTATAAGGACCTCAAATCAGTTTAAAAGGACCTTTGCCGACATGACTTTACAGTACACCCCAATCTATTTGACATGCAGAACAGCAGACACTTACCTCTCATAAACGGAAGAACAGCTAATCCCATTTGACTGTCGTATTTAGTCTTTGCAATTCACGTCACTGTAGGCTAGGCCTAAGCAAAGCAGCAGCAGCAGGCGTGACTCACAGTCACTGTACCACGCTTCGCGTCCGCCACCGAGCAGAAAGCGCACTACTGTTAGGGCCTAGGCCTATAGGCTGTATCCTCCTACAGTAAGTACTGAGTTTCAGACGATCGCGTCGGCATCTTTCAACGCACTTTGCAACTTGCGGTTTTGGTGTCGAAGGTGTTTCAGTTTCGTTCTCAAGTCTCTTTCTCTTCATAAAACAGGACTTAACAGTACCTTTCAAAAATTAAGAGGACCTCCTGATGAGTTAAAAGGACCAACTTGCTGAATCAAAGCACTTAAAAGGCCTTTTGACCAAAATCCAATTCCTAAGGACTTAAAAGGACCCTACGAACCTTGGAGAGATCATATAGCATACAGGCACCCAAACACACATTCATCACAACCACGCAGCTTGGATCCCCCCCCACGCTCCCCACCCCCGCCTTCCGCATGAGACAATAAATTGCACGAGACTAACTGTCTGTCCCACGTGCAGCATGCAAAGCACGTAACTCTCGTTAAGGAACCCATGGCACCAAAAGCGTTGTCTCTGGCAGAATTCTGTCGAAAGCAGCATAATTCAATGCGCTCAGTAAGGCCGAGGGTGCATGCATAATATATATATGCATATATATATATATGTGTGTGTGTGTGTGTGTGTGTGTGGTGTGGTGTGTGTGTGTGTGTGTGTGTGTGTGCGCGTGTGTGTACATAATATACACATATAATTTGTGCATCTATTAGAGAGGGTGTTTTTTCTACAAAATGTTGCCAGAGGACAACGCTCCGTTGTTGTCGCCATGGGTTCTTTTACAGTGCGCAGAATGTGTGCTGCACATGGGGAACCTCGGCTGGCTTATCGGCTCATCCAGATGACTAGCTATACGCTCAGGTTTTGATTTTTTTTCCAGTCAAACTTGGGAGAAAGGGTGCGGGTGCGGGGATCGTTCGAACCCAGACCCTCACGGACTCTCTGTGTGGGCAGAATAACGCCTTAACCACTCAGCCACTTTTCTCCCAATAGGAGGTTATCAGCTGTGCCAGAAGGGATTACAGCCGCCATCCGAACACAAAGTCCAGTGAGTACAAGGATTAAAGAAACACTCTCGGTAAACAGTTTCTTTAAAAAAAACAAAAAAAACAAAACAACTGGACAAGTAAAGGTATTTTTTCTGGTAAGAGATATTGTAGATGAAAATGGGTGCTTCCTTAGTCATAAAGATTTCACAGACAAAATATGATGTTAAAGTTAATTATTTACTGTATATGGGATTTATACGTTCCATTAACAGTTACTTTAGCACAAACAGTATTACTATCACAGACAAAACTTGCAACAAAGAACCAAAAGCACTGCAGATAATAGCTAATGTTAAGAAAGGATCTAAAATATATTATGATATATTACTTGAACATTCTTTTATCAAGTGGGAACAAAAACTAGATATTGCAATAAATTGGGATACCACTATGAAACAAGTGAAAAACATAAAGGAAGTAAGATTGAAATGGTTCCAGATTAGAATGTGTCATGGTATATTGGTTACATACAGAGAATGTCTTGAAGGAAAAGTGTGAAAACTGTGCAAATGTAAAGTTGAATGTAGAGTTAGTATTATTTGGAAATGATGATATTACAAAAACAGGTGAAATACTTGACTATATCGTTCTAGTGGCGAAACATTTAATTTGTAAATGCAGAATAAATAAAATCAAACCATGTATAAAGTACTTCCTAACAGACCTAAGAAACATATATAAAACCGAAAAATATATACACTCGATGGAAATGACGTCCATAGCATTTTCTAGAAAATGGTACCCATATATAAAAAATGATTGAAGGCAACGAGGAGGTGGAAAGACAACCACGAATGTAACGTTTGTTTTTTTAAAAATTTATTTTCTTTTCCTTTCATTTATTGACTTGTTTTATGCAGTGCATGTGACTTTTTTGTTTCTGTTTTTTTCTCTGTATGAAGACGGTGTTGTGCTGTTGTTTTCCTGATTTGTAGTTTAGGTGGTGCGCAGCGGCAAATATTGTTTATTTCAGATGTTGGTTTTGTATGTCCGTCTGTATGTATTAAATGTTAAACTCGAATAAAATATTTATTAAAAACAACAACAAAACAAACAAACAAAAACAAACAAAAAACAAACAAACAAAAAAAAAAAAAAAAAAAAAAGAAAAAAGAAACACTCTCGGTAACTTCGCGCCGGCCGATAGAAGCACTTTATTTTCCGGACTCCCAGTCACCACCGCCGCCACCGCAGTTTATCAGTGGAGTAGGGCCGCACGCGCCTTTTTTTTTTTCCTCGTAAGTCTCACGTGCGCACCAGCTGGTCATACACTGACAACGGGAAGTATTGTAGGCGCTCGGCCTCATTGGCGGGGAAGGCCCCACACATCTCCGTTCCTTTTTTTTTTTTTCTGGCAAGAGTCGTGTCTTAAAAACTCTCGTTTTGTCACGGATATCACACACAGACGCTGTCGCTGAATTTGGTTTTCTGGTCACTGAATTCCACGCGTCAACTGGTGTCGAGTTTTTTTTTTTTTGTTTGTTTTGTTTTTTTGCTCTGGAATAGTGTTTCTTAATTTACATGCATGTTGATTTAGGACTTAAAAAAAATTACATGCTAGAATGCCATGTGTTAAGTATCTAACCTAACCTACAGTTGAAAAATTGATAGCGATGAATGCACAGCAGTGCATCTTATTCGGTAAATGTTTCTTAGTCCACGTTCTTTTAGAAACAGGCTATATTTCTTCTTGTACTGAGTATACAGAACCAATTTTCTGCGTGCCATCAGTTGCTTCAGCGCTTGCATTCAGTCAAGCAAACTCGGGTAAAACTTATAGTTTACGCGGCTTTGAAATATAATTTGACAGGCTGCTAGTCTACGAAATTAAGAAATACGTATTGACAGGATGCTGACTTTTCAGAAAATATGTTGAAAGAACTGTTCTGAACACCGCTCCCCCCCTCCACCCGCCACCCCTCCCCCCAACCCCCCCCAAAAAAAAACAAAAACCCCCCAAAAAACCCCCACACTCACACAAACAAACGAACACACATACACACACACTCACACACACACGCCTTTCGGTCTTACATGCAATGGCAACCAAAGTAACTGAACAAGCGCCTCTCAGTTCTCAGAAAACTGGTGGTTTGGATGAGAGAGGGAAACACAGAGAGAAGAACGGGCAGGGAACTGGAGAGAGAGAGAGAGAGAGAGAGAGAGAGAGAGAGAGAGAGAGAGAGAGAGAGAGAGAGAGAGAGACAGAGAGACAGCCAGACTGGCAGAGATAGAGAGAGAGACAGAGAGAGAGAGAGAAAAAGAGAGAGAGCGAGCGAAAGAGACAAAGATAGAGGGAGAGAGAAAGAGAGAGATAATAAGAGAAAGAGAAAGAGAGAGACAGACAGAGATAGATAGATAGATAGAAATATGGAGATAGCGATAGAGAGATAGAGATAGAGAGAGAAAGACAGAGAAAGAGATAGAGAGAGAGAGAGAGACAGGGAAGAATGGGCCGGGAATGAGAGAGAGAGAGAGTTAGCGAGAGTTTGCAAGAGAGAAAGAGAGCGAGACAGAGAGAGACAGAGACAGAGAGAGAGAGAGAGAGAGAGAGAGACAGAGGAATGGAGATGGCGGTGTGGTAATCAGACATCCAGACACAATAAATGAGGGGGCCAAAAGGAACCAGTACCGAAATGTCAATGACGTCAGCAAACCATTGCTAAAACAAGAGAGGCAAGGCCTTCAAGACTCACCTGTGACACGCGCTGTATCCAGTAAGGAAATCGTGAAAAAAAAAAGAAGATAAAAAATAGTTAAATTGGGTCCTGTATTAATATTGAAAAGCTCTGCAAAAACCCAACACCGCCCCGCCCCCCAACCCCGCACACACAAAAACCTTCCAACGAGCGGGTTTGAACCACGGATGTTCTGTTCAGACATTAGTAGTCTAATCCCCAACGCTACTTCGCCTCTGACGTCAATCAACCAAATTTAATATCTTTTTTTTTTCAGCGCCATAAAAATATTACCAATCTGAGGTAACAACACCATTTAAATCATGTTTTCGTGACACATCTCGATTATTTAAGAAATTCGTTTTTTCGTTCAGGTCCGTAAAGCTGACGTTGACATCACGCAGGCAACGTTAATGATCCGGAAATACGGCTTTAGTCGGGAGATCTACAACCTATTATTGTTATGACTGAGGATTTTTTTCCTACTATATGTTTAAGCCAGATTTGGTATTGGCGGACAAAGTATTTCTAGAGAAAATGACAATGTTAAAGTTTACCACAGACGCAATGTCAATCTTGAATAGAAGCTAATTTGTGTTTGTACATTCATAATACATTGAGGCAACCACGTGTTTGTTCGGAAAAGTCCGTATTATTCTGTGTAG
Source organism: Babylonia areolata (assembly GCF_041734735.1). Taxonomy (NCBI): domain Eukaryota; kingdom Metazoa; phylum Mollusca; class Gastropoda; order Neogastropoda; family Buccinidae; genus Babylonia; species Babylonia areolata. The sequence continues at coordinate 28,561,829 of NC_134878.1, forward strand.
CATATTCATGATTAAAAAACGCAATGTCAATCTTGAATAGAAGCTATATTTGTGTTTGTACATTTATTGCGTTTATTGCGTTTTTTAATCATGAATATGCTACACAGAATAATACGGACGGTACAGAACAAACACGTGGTTGCCTCAATGTAATTTTGACTCGAAAGTGGAAACAGTTACCACTCTTTATTGTTGTTTAACCATTTATTCTCTTGGCCAGGTGCCAGTTGCATTGCTTGGTTCCAACTTTTTGACAGTTACACGTGACTAAAATGCCTACGCTGACCGAACTACAGCCATTGGTCAGTTCCATACTACACACAGTTTAGTAGCGGGGTTACGACCATGCTAGGCTCTTCCGTCCGAGCAAAGCAACTGGCATGGCATTAGGGCCTCATTGTTCTTTCTTAATGGACCAGTCTTAATAATAATAATAATGGTATTTATATAGCGCTGGATCTTGTGCAGAGACAAATCAAAGCGCTTTCGCACCAGTCATTCACACGCATGCATAACTCTAATACTGTAGAAACTAAAGACAAGGAAGGGCAGGCAAGGGAGGCTATTTTGGGAAGAGGTGGGTTTTAAGGCTAGACTTGAAAGAGCTGAGTGTGGAGACTTGACGAAGCGAAAAAGGAAGTTCATTCCAATCGCAAGGCCCAGAAACAGAGAAAGAACGGCGGCCAACAGTCGAGTGTTTGAATCTGGGTATGCGTAAACAGAGTGGATCCGAGGCCGATCGTAGTGAGCGAGATGGAGTGTAGAGGTGAAGGCAGCCGCAGAGATAGGAAGGGGCAGTTTTGTGAATGCATCTAAAACATAGAGTGCTGATCTTGTACTTTATTCGGTGTGAGACAGGGAGCCAGTGGAGATGTTGCAAAAGAGGAGTGATGTGCTCTGCAGATCTTTTCTTTCTTGACAGAAACGTATAGCAAAAGGGGGACCGGGAACTTTCGCCAACTTCCATTGTGCTATACCAGTGCCTGTTCCGATTTCTGGATCTAAGATTTCAATTAGGCAAGCAGTGAAAAGGATGGAGGTAAGTAGGTGGGGGTGGGGGTGGGAGTCGTTGTAGGATGGCAACTTGGGGGTGAAGGTGAGAGGGGGTGAAGAGAGGGAGGGGAGGAGAGGGAGGGGTGGTGGGGGTGGGGGGGTGGGGAGGGGTTGCAGGTGTGTAGGAGTGGTGAGACGATGAACTAACCCCTCCTAACCCCCCACACTTCCTCCACCCCCCCACACCCCCCCTCCCACCCCCACTCATAATGAGGTGTTCTGATCAGTCATTACTGCGACCATGCGAACGGATGTGTGAACATAATTAATTTATTTTTTTTTAAAAAGCGTCCACGGATATACTGGAAATGACTGCAGGAAATAGGTGAATCCTGTTTTTTAACGATGTGTGACCCCCCCCCCCCCCCCCCGCGCCTCCCTCCCCTTAAGACTGATTCTAAAAAATATTCTAATGAATATTATTATTATTATTATTATTTTTTGCGGGGATTTGGTATGTACACGTGTGAAATAACGGAGCAAGTTTCAACAGCAAACTGAAGACTGCTTATGGTTCATACACACAAGTATGCTATTTCATTGTTCGATAGATACAAAACAAAACACAGCTTCAAAAGCGGTGCAAGTAAAGAGGTTACTTTCTTTCACGTATAATTATGCAAATAATACACCTTGGGTGAAATGGGTGTGGTTTTTTTTTTTCACTCTTATATCTTGGTGCTTGTTCAAATGATGCTTTCGTCAGAATGTAACTGAGTTTGTTTTGGTTTTGTTTATGTGTGTATATCGTCTATTTTGTTTTTCTTTTCCTTTTCGTGTGTGTGTGTGTGTGTGTGTGTGTGTGTGTGTGTGTGTGTGTGTGTGTGTGTGTGTGTGTGTTGGAGGGGGAGGGGGCGGTATAGCATGAGGGTTAAGGGGAGGTGGGGGTGGCCCAGTGGACTTGGAGGTTCGAGTCCGAGAAACTAAGTAACGTCTTAAAAAAAAAGAAGAAGAAGAAGAAGAAAAAGACACCCCCTTAATACCCCCTTCCCCACCCACCACCGAAAAAAAAACAACAACCGCAGCCCAGATTGACGCATGATTCCACAAAAAGTTTCCTCATTAGCGATAGTAATTAATCGACTTTTATGTCCCGAGACTCACATCCTCCACCCCACCTTCTCCGCACACCCCCCCCCCTCCCACACACACACACACACTGCCCCTCCGCCCCCACCTCCCTATCCCCCCACACAGGAGATGCAGGAGGGAAAGTGACCCACCTCTCCTGCAATGACGTCTACGAGTGTCTACACACACACACACACACACTCATAGACACGCACGCACGCACACACACACACACAAACACACACGAACACAAGCACGCACGCATAAGCAGACACTCACACAAATGAACACACATACACCACCACCACCACCACCCACCACCACCTCTCCCGCGCCATATCAGTGACGTCACCAGACACCTTTAGGCGTGATTTGCACGCGCGGAACTGACCGAATATTAACCCCCGAAAGAACCAAGAACGGAAGTATCAACTGAGATAGAAGATTTGAGGAAAAGACGAAGAAAGCCCTCTAATGGCACCCTAATGGCAACCACTACCCGTAAACCTGGAGACGGGGTACTCGGAAACTCAAATGTATCACAACGTATCAACGGGATAGAGTTGAAAAAAAAACAAAAAAAAAAAAAAAAAGTTTTCAAAAAACGAAATCTGGGGAGAAAACAAGTATCCTACCTACAAACAAAAAAACACACGACAAACCAAAAACGTAATTATTCAATTGGAAAGAACATGTGAACAAGCATCGTCCGTCTCGCTCTCGTCTTGTTAGGTGTGGCTTCTTCATTCGTTTGACCCGACATTAGGCAGTTTGTGCACATGCTTTCGTCGGGAACCTTTCGTCGCTTGCAGAGCGGAAAAAAAGAAGAAGAAGAAGAAGAAAAAAAAAAGGTAATATGACCGTCATGGGCAGCCCCACCAACATGACTAGTTTTTTGTTTTTTTTTCTGGGCGTGCACTGCCTTTCTTGGGACAACTTTTCGGCAGAGTTCCATCACATCATTTTATCTGCACAGACTGAGCCAAACAACAAAAACTATGATGTCGTCAAAAAGGTCTTCAGAATATCAAGGCATAGCCAGCATTTTAAAAGGAAGCAACGCGGTAAGTTTATTTCTTTAAAATCTTTAAAAAAAATATAATAATATATTTATTTCTTAGATTCCTCCGATCGAGATCTGGCGTGAAAAAATGACAGAAAGCATATCACGTAATCGGCTGGGAACCTTTGCATTGAAACGGAATATATTACGATAGATCCCGTCGACAGGGTCCAAAAACAACAATTTCCCCTGCCCTCAATTTCACAAAGACATGAAAAAGTTATTGAGTGTTGTGGATAAAACGATGCTTCAAACTGTGTTGAATTTTAAATAGATCTGTTCGAATACTTGAATGGTAGTGATTTGATAAGAAACACGCTCAAAGTAAGAATAGAAGATTGTAAATAACTGATGCAAATGTAAAACGAAAAATAACCTAAGTAGCTCAATATCCTTTTGTCGGAACAGGCACTGTCTACTACGAAATACTAGCATTACGGTGACCGAGAAAAACCGGCAATGGAGACGCGCATGCGCACGCGGTTCCCGCTAAAAATAATCGGGGAGTCCCGACGAAAGTCCAACGAAAATGGGCCTGCACAGCCTCCGTATTATATCTTCCTCTGCTTCATCGTTGGTGGTGGTGGTGGTGGGGTGGGGAGGAGGGTTTGGTAAGGTCGTGGTAGTAACGTGGTGGTGGTGGTGGTGGTGGGGTGGGGAGGAAGGTTTGATAAGGTCGTGGTAGTAACGTGGTGGTGGTGGTGGTGGTGGGGTGGGGAGGAGGGTTTGATAAGGTCGTGGTAGTAACGTGGTGGTGGTGGTGGTGGTGGGGTGGGGAGGAAGGTTTGATAAGGTCGTGGTAGTAACGTGGTGGTGGTGGTGGTGGTGGGGTGGGGAGGAGGGTTTGGTAAGGTCGTGGTAGTAACGTGGTGGTGGTGGTGGTGGTGGGGTGGGGAGGAGGGTTTGGTAAGGTCGTGGTAGTAACGTGGTGGTGGTGGTGGGGTGGGGAGGAGGGTTTGGTAAGGTCGTGGTAGTAACGTGGTGGTGGTGGTGGGGTGGGGAGGAGGGTTTGGTAAGGTCGTGGTAGTAACGTGGTGGTGGTGGTGGTGGTGGGGTGGGGAGGAGGGTTTGGTAAGGTCGTGGTAGTAACGTGGTGGTGGTGGTGGTGGTGGGGTGGGGAGGAGGGTTTGGTGGGGAGGAGGGTTTGGTAAGGTCGTGGTAGTAACGTGGTGGTGGTGGTGGTGGTGGGGTGGGGAGGAGGGTTTGGTAAGGTCGTGGTAGTAACGTGGTGGTGGTGGCTTGCGGTGGGGGTTGCGTGGAAAGAAGAAGGATGCAGTTAAAAAACAAAACAAACAAACAAACAAAAAAACAACAAACCACAACAAACAAACAAAAAAACAACAAACCAACGACAAAAAAAAACCAATCTCCCTTTTGAATCAAGTGATCTTCCATAAAGATAATTTACTTCGGATACCCCCCCTGCACCCCCCCCCAAAAAAAAACCCAAAAAACCAAAACAAACAAACACACACAAAAAAACCACACACACACCAAAAACAAGCAAAAAAACAAAACAAACGAAAACAACAACAAAAACAAACACACACAAAAAAACCCCAGCCAGCAGCGGTCTTCACAAACGATTGACCAGAGTGGTGGGATGATCAACCACGCGAGGCATTTTCACGGCCTGAAAAAAACACTTCCGCCAACTTACTGGCTGCAGTCAGCCACTGAGAGAGAGAGCGAGAGTGAGAGAGAGAGAGAGAGAGGAAAAGAAAAATACTTTACTGAGCTGGGCCATTTGCCCATGTCAAAGGGAAATGTGGGGAAGGGACACACACGGAGAGAGAGAGAGAGAGAGAGAGAGAGAGGGAGAGAGAGAGAGACCCATTTTCCTCACCATCGCCGTCCAGAAAAGTCTGCGAAGCGTGGACGGCCAAAACATTACAGTGTCTGAAGGCGACCTCAGCTTTTCCGTTTGGCCCAGACGTTAACAGATAGTGTCCATTAATTTTTTTGGGGGGAAGGGGGGGGGGGGGGGGGGGGGGGGGGGGGGGGGGGGGGGGGGGGCAGAGGGAGGGGGTGTTGTTGCGACGCTGGAATGTTTTGTTCGATCAACAGAACAAGAATGAACGAGGGTGGGCGTGGGGGTAGGGGGCTGGGGGGTTGGAGTTAGGGACGTGGGTGATTGGCAAAGAAGAATCGCTACTCGCAGCTTGCACACACTTGATGCACGCACTCTCTGGTACTCATAGTCAATAAACCTCCCCTTTTATTCTAATTCATCCTTGTCTTTTTTTAAAAATTTTTACGCGAGGTGATTCGTTTTGTTGAAGGAGGGGGGACGGGAAAAACAAGTGATCGTTCATGTCGGGAAGATAAATCATTAGACATTCACAGCTGATTGGTTAGTGGAGGGCTGGTGTGTGGGTGTGGTGGGGGGGAGACGCCGTGGTATAGCGGTGAACATGGCCTGCCTATGATACTACTACTACTACTACTAATACTAATAATAATTAGTATTCATATAGCGCTGAATCGTGTGCAGAGACAAATCAAAGCGTTTTCACAACAGTCATTCGCACGCATGCGTAACTCCAGACTTGAGAAAAGTAAAGACAAAGAGGAGGCACGGGAGGGAGGCTGCCTTGGAGAGAGGTGGGTTTTAAGGCCAGACCTGAAAGAGGTCAGTGTGCGGAGGCAAGCGAAAACGAAAGCGAAAGAGGAAAGTTCATTCCAAAAGCAAAGTCCAGAGACCGAGAAAGAACGGCGCGGCGGCCGACAAGTGGAGTGCGCAGACGACGATTTCACCAGGCCCATGGCTCCAGACACAACTGTTGAGAGCCTGGTTACATTCTCTCCGACCTCGCACAAACCCTTCCCAAAATACTTATGACCTCGATTGGTGGTCTGGGTGTCTGTCTTTCAAACGAGATGATGATCAAGTATGCAGCATGTGCTTACCGTCCGTACAATGAACCCACTGCAACAAAACGAAACAGCTGTCTTTGGCACACACTATCCAGAAAGGTGATCGGAGATCGAGGGGTGCAGGGTACCGTTTCGGTACTCCCGATTTTCCTCACTCCACTGACCGGTACATAACTTCATTTTGGGGGGTGGGGTGGTGGGGGGCGTGGGTGTGTGTGTGGGGGGTGGTGGAGGAGATTAGAATGTCGGAAGGAGAGGACTGGGGTCCCGGTGTTCTGTGCAGAGCCCTAGAGAAAGTGGGTCTGAATTCACTGCCCCCCCTCCCCTCCCTGCGATAACTTCATTGGGGGGGGGGGGTGGGGGGGTGGGAGATTAGAATGTCGGAAGGAGAGGTTTGGGTCCCGCGGTTCCATGCATAGCCCTAGACAAAGTGGGTCAGAATTCACTGCCGCAATGGCGGTAAAAAGTGATGGGACCTAAACCCTCTCAACCAGAAATTCAGGAGAGGGGTAAAAAAACAACAAAAAAACACTGAGAGATAAACAAACTTGTCATACGTGCAGACAGGAAACTAAATACAAATACTGGATATTGTAAGATTCTGGCGCATTTTAATCTCCCTGGGGCAATGAGCTTGAACCTGACACCGACAAATCTTTTATATACCCAATTCGACGCCAATTCTATACAGGTTATATAACTGATTTATATGGATACTTATACAGCGCCTATCCTCGGTCGGAGAACAAGCTCTTAGCGCTTTACAAACACGGTGTCATTTGCACAACAGGCTGCCTACCTGGGTAGAGCCAACTGACGGCTGCCATTGGGCGCTCATCATTCGTTTAATATACCTAATATGACGCCAATTCTATGCAGGTTATCTACCTAATACAACGCCAATTCTATACAGGTTATCTACCTAATACGACGCCAATTCTATACAGGTTATGTACCTAATACGACGCCAATTCTATACAGGTTATGTACCTAATACGACGCCAATTCTATACAGGTTATATACCTAAAACGACGCCAATTCTATACAGGTTATATATCTAAAACGACGCCAATTCTATACAGGTTATATACCTAATACGACGCCGCCAATTCTATACAGGTTATATACCTAAAACGACGCCAATTCTATACAGGCTATGTACCTAAAACGACGCCAATTCTATACAGGTTATCTAACTAATACGACGCCAATTCTATACAGGTTATATACCTAACACGACACCAATTCCATACAGATTATATACCTGATACGACGCCAATTCTATACAGGTTATATACCTAATACGACGCCAATTCTATACAGGTTATGTACCTTATACGACGCCGCCAATTCTATACAGGTTATATACCTAAAACGACGCCAATTCTATACAGGTTACATACCTAATACGACGCCAGTTCTGCCCCAGCTCCCTTGAGTCCTGTTCTAGACCTTGAGTGGGTGATGGCCTGTGTGTTAGTACGTTCTTTTGAACGAGACAATGAAATGAGAAATGAGGAGGGTCCTTGCCAACCGTTCCAATTCAGGTGACCTACTTTCCGATGCAATCAGCCGAAACGAAACATCGAGAAGTCTGCTGTGCACACAGATGGCTACACACACACACACACACACACCAAACACAATACGACGCCAGTCATTCTCTGAGGAGTCTGCGGTTTTGCTGGAAGTGGCTGATGAAGCGCAAAGTACCCTACTGTTGAGCTTCTTCTCTGGAGCACACAAGAAGAAGAAGAAGTAGGAGGAGGAGGAGGAGAGTGAGAGAGAGAGTGGTGGAGAGGAGATAAAGAGAGAGGAAGGAGGAGGAGGAGGAGAGAGAGAGAGAGAGAGAGAGGGAGGGAGGGAGGGAAACTCAAAACTCTGTAACTTTATTCCTCAAAGATTGGTATGTTAGGTATTCCAATATGTCCTAGAGAGAGAGAGAGAGAGAGAGATCCTTCTAAGCTGTTTCGAAAAGGAACCAACCAACCAACCAGCCCACCAACCAGCCAGCCAACCAGCCAGCCAGCCAACCTACAAACCAACCAACCAGCGCCTATACCTGTCCGATCCGACAAAAGTCATCACAGGAACCATAGCTCATGGCAGAAAGCTGGCGAACAAGTCTTGGACTTCTCACCCTCTCTGGCAACTAGCCCTCCCATCCCTCCTCACTGTCTCTCCAGCTTGTCTCTCTCTCTCTGCAGCCTCGCAGAACTTCTCAGGGGTCACCGCGACCTTCAGCGGCCAGGGTGCCGACGCTGAGTTTCAGTTTTCAGTTTGTCAAGGAGGCGTATATATATATATATATATATATATATATATATATATATATAGTGTGTGTGTGTGTGTGTGTGTGTGTGTGTGTGTATGTGTGTACCTATGTCTTTTTTTTTCTTTTCAATTTCCTCATAACGCGAGTGTGTGCGCATTTCGGAGATAAGATTTGCATATATTCATATTTTGCGATTTCTTTTCGTTGCAAAATTATGGTGTACTTATTCTAGTTCACAACCCCTTCAAAATGGGGTTTGGTCTGACTGAATAAAATTCTCATTCTGATTCTGATTCAAGGATGCGTCACTTCCTTTCGGACAAACTCGCTCGCAACAACATAATCTGCCAGGACAGATAGACAGGTAGCCTGACCAGCAGCATAAACCCTAACGCGGTCAGTCAAGACTGAGTGCATGTATATCTATGTGTATCTCTCACTCTCTTCCTGTCGGCTCTACCCAGGTAGGCAGTTTGTTGTGCAAATGACCCCATGTTTGTAAAGCGCTTGGAGCTTGGTCTCCGACAGAGGATAGGTGCTATACAAGTATCCATATCAATCAATCAATCAGTCAGTCTGTGTGTGTGTGTGTGTGTGTGTGTGTGTGTGTGTGTGTGTGTGAATTCTGAGAATCGTTTTCCGTGACAGAAATCTCCGAGTCTTTTTGTTGGAAATATGAGTGTGAATGGTTGTGTATGAGTGTGGGTGTGGATTGGGTGGGTGTGCCTCTGTGTGTGTGTGTGTGTGTGCGCGCGCGCGTGCGTGTGTGTGTGTGTGTGTGTATGTGTGTGCGTGCGTGTGCGTGCATGCGTGCGTGCGTGTGTGTGTATGTGTGTGCGTGTGCGTGCGTGCGTGCGTGTGTGTGTGTGTGTGTGTGTGTGCGTGCGTGCGTGTTTCTACGTGCTGCGAACAAAGTCACGGGTATCAAGGAGCCCCACACTTCCCAGTGCAACGAACCTTGTGACGCTTCTTTCGCGCGTTATCAAGTTTTCCTGTTGAACTGGAGCAAACCGCCTTCGGAAAACAAATTACGCCAGCTGTGCGAACCGTTCGCGCACACTGCTTTGAGTAATGTCTTTTTTGTGTACGGTCCTTCAAGCTTAATTAACGTTTGAGGCGGTGTGGCGTGGCGTGGCATGGCACAGTCGCTTAGGCGCAGTGTTCACCAGTGATCTGGGTTCGAAGCTCCGTTTCGACTTGTATTTGTATTTGTTTTTTTGTTTTTTTTAAGTCACAACAGATTTCTTTGTATGAAATTCGGGCTGCTCTTCCCAGGGAGAGCGCGTCGCTACACTACAGCGCCACCCATTTTATTTGTTTTTTCCTATCGAAGTTGATTTTCCTACAAAATTTTGCCAGGAACAACCCTTCCGTTGCCGTGGGTTCTTTTACGTGCGCTAAGCGCATGCTGCATATGGGACCTCGGTTTATCGTCTCATCCGCATGACTAGCTTCCAGACCATCACTCAAGGTCTAGTGGAGGGGGAGAAAATGTCGGCGGCTGAGCCGTGATTAGAACCGGCGCGCTCAGATTGTCTCGCTTCCTGTGCGGACGCGTTAACCTATAGGCCATCACATGGTTTTGTGTCCATGGGGAAAGGCACTTTGCTCCGATTTTCCTTACCTCGCCAAGGTGTGAACAGGTACTGGACTTCAGTCGGGGAAGGTTAGAAACGGTGGAAGGATATGATTTGACGTCTCCTTCATTTTAATCATGTCGAGCCCTAGACACAGTGGATATAGATTCGCTTGGCTTACGTCACAGGTTGACATAAGCTTACAGTTGGTCCAACAGCGAAGTGAGAGCTGAATGATCAATGGTTTCTCCAGTCAATGGGAAGTCATTTTCAGCTGAATCTTTTCTGAAGGACTTATGGCTCTCAAACTAGGAGGCAAATTGCACTGGCTCTTAGTGCTGCAGCCTTGGCGGACTAGTCGACCTTTGGAGGACCTTCCCAACGCCGGCCGCGCTGTCCTAAAACCCTCTTGGCCATGAGAGTGGGGATGTAACTTGGGCAAGACACTCTCCACCATAATCAGATTCTAGCCCAGATGGTCGGAACAACAGTTGCCTCCTCTGCAGTTCTGATGTTCATAGTCGGACACGACTGAGCTGACTATCATACGCGAAGAGTGATCTGCGGAGAGAACTATGTGCACGGAAACGCTCCCTACGAGGGCCAGAAAAAGACGCTACAAAGACTCAGTGAAAACCTCCCTTAATTAAGCGCTGCGACATTGACCCAAATATATGGGGAGCTCTAGCCTCAAGGAAGATTGCACTGGGTCTTTGTGCTGAAGCCTTGGGGCCCAGTTCTCGCCCTTTCTTTCTTTCCAACCCAGACCCTCACAGACTCTCTGTACTGCTGGCAGACGGAGCGTCTGAACCATGCCGCCACCTTCCTCCCTCCCCCTCCTTGTGGGGGTGTAGTAAAAAAAAAAAAAAAAAAACAAAAAAAACCGGGCGGGGACTGTCCATCATTACACGTACGACATACACACAAGAAGCAGATGTCTGACCTGGCCAATGCATAAACCCCCATATCCAGAACCACCTGACACAATACCAGTACTTCAGCTTCAACCATACTCCCCCCCGGCCCTCCCCCCCCCCCCCAAAAAAAAAAAAAAAAAAAAAAAAAAAAATCCTTCCTACAAGTGATTGGTAGCCGCGCGTTTACCAAGCTTACACGTAGCGAAGTCATCATTTCGGCTGGCCGAGGAGAAGAGACAAAATTAATGAGACCGAGAAAGGCGATGGATTGGCAAGGCACTGCACTTCGGATCAGGCCAAGCGTGCAAACCCAGCAAAGCTTCTTCAGGCGTGGCGAGAAGAAATTGCGCGAGGCGTTTCATTACATCCGTCCGTCTTGGAACAAATTACCCTTGGTTGCCAAGAGAAGGGACGAGATGGAGAAGGGGGAGGAGGAGGAGGAGGAAGAGTAGGCTGAGGAGAAGGAGGGGGGGAATAAAAGAGCAAGAGGAGGAGGAGGAAGAGGAGGGGGAGTAGGCTGAGGAGAAGGAAGGGGGGATAAGAGCAAGTGGAAGAGGAGGAGGAGGAAGAGGATGAGAAGGAGGAAGAGGAAGAGAAGGTTGAGAAGGAGGGGGACGAAAAAGATATAAAAAAAAAAGAAGAGAAGTAGGAGGAGGGAGAAGAAGAGGAGGAAGAAGAAGAGGAGGAAGAGCAAAAGGAAGAGCAAGAGGAAAAGAAAAAGGAGGAGGAGGAGGAGGAAGAGAAAGACGAGAAAGAGAAGGAGAAAGAGCAAGAGAAGGAGGAGGAGGAGGTGAAGAAAGTGTTCTTCAACGCGGTTTTCTCTCTGTGTGTGTGTGTGTGTGTGTGTGTGTGTGTGTTTTGCTGACGCCAAATCATTTACCTGTAGCAGCCTCCAGACGGTCTGACTGGCGCAGGAGGTTAGTTGGTTAGGGTGGCTTCCCCCCCCCCCCCCTTTTGTTTTTCAGATTCCTGGAAGGAAGGAAGGGGGGAAGAAAGGAAGGAAGGGAGGAAGGAAGGTAACGTGTTCTCGGGTTGTTGCGGTTCCGCTCTTGCGTGTCTTTTCGCTCGGCTGCCAAGAGTTGTTTGTCCGACTTGTGTTCTCCTGTGTGTGTGTGTGTGTGTGTGTGTGTGTGTGTCAGAGATGGATATCAATGTATGAATGCGTTCGTTTTATTACTTTTTACGATGTTAATGATGATGATGGTGATCATTCTTCGTTGTAGTGGGAGTAAATGTAGCAGTGTTATTACACAATTATTATTTTTGTGTCGTTACCGTTAATGTCGTTATTGTTATTGTTGTCACAAGGACAGATTGGAAGGCTGGGCGATGCCTAAAATCTTTATCCTTGAGTAATAAAGTTTTTGAATCTTGAATCTCTCTCTTGTGAATATGCACTGTGTGTGTTTGTCTATGCAACAGAGAGAGAGAGAGAGAGAGAGAGAGAGAGAGAGGGGAGAGAGAGAGAGAGAGAGAGAGAGAGAAAGATGGGGAGAGAGAGTGTGAGAGGGACAGAGAAAGAAAGAGAGAGGGGGAGAGAGAGAGAGGGGGGAAGAGAGAAAGAGAGCAAGAGAGAGAGAGAGAGAGAGAGAGAAAGATGGGGAGAGAGAGTGTGAGAGGGACAGAGAGAGAAAGAGAGCAAGAGAGAGAGCGAGAGAGAGCGAGAGAAAGATGGGGAGAGAGTGTGAGAGGGACAGAGAGAAAGAGAAAGTGAGGGGAAGAGAGAGAGAAGGGAGAGAGAGGGGGGGAGAGAGATGGGGAGAGAGAGGGGAGAAAGAGAGAGAGAGAGACAGACAGACAGAATTAAAAATAGAAACAGAAACAGAGAGATATAGACAGAGATAGAAGCAACATTGACAGACGACATAGACGCTAATACGGACACAGGAAAAGACCTTTCTATATTTAAAAAGAAAAGAAAAAAAAAAAAGACTACAGTCATGACACTTAACCCAACAATAAGAAAATCGTTCACTCACCCTGAACAAACAATAACGTCATCACCATTTTCCCGTCATCCATCGTCACAAAAACAACAACAAAAAAAAAACAAAAAATGACACCACCTTACTTTGCGGGAGTGTGAAACCGAGCCGACTGTCTGGCTTAACAAGAGGAGAATAATAATAAAAAAAATAATTATTATTATAAATTATTGATAACCTGAAACCTGCTTGCCTGTGCGAAAAGTTTTATCTCTTGCTGTGCTGTGTGGAAATCAATCGGCAGGATCTTGTGGGGGAGAAGGAAACGTGAACTGCTTGAGGGTGACAGAAAAGGTCACAGCTCAAAATACACCTCGACATGACATGGCAGGCCAGGTACTGAGCAAGAGCATCATCGGTAAAACGGTTATATATCTAACCTCAGCAAAAGTAGGTAACAGAGAAAATACTGTTCACAGTCTTGGAGGAGAGAATCGAATAGATTAGAAGAGAGAGAGAGAGAGACGGAGAGTGAGAGAGAGAGAGAGAGAGAGAGAGAGAGATGGACAGACATAATGAGAGAGGGACAGAGAGACAGAGTTAGAGAGAGAAAGAGGGAGAGATGGACAGACATAATGAGAGCGGGAGAGAGAGAGAGACAGAGAGTTAGAGAAAGAGAGAGAGATGGACAGACATAATGAGAGAGGGAGAGAGAGAGACAGAGAGTTAGAGAGAGAAAGAGAGGGAGAGATGGACAGACATAATGAGAGCGGGAGAGAGAGAGACAGAGAGTTAGAGAGAGAAAGAGAGGGAGAGATGGACAGACATAATGAGAGCGGGAGAGAGAGAGACAGAGAGTTAGAGAGAGAAAGAGAGAGAGATGGACAGACATAATGAGAGAGGGAGAGAGAGAGAAAGAGAGGGAGAGATGGACAGACATAATGAGAGAGGGAGAGGGAGACAGAGAGAGAGAGAGAGAAAGAGAGGGAGAGATGGACAGACATAATGAGAGAGGGAGACAGACAGACACAGTGAGAGACAGAGTGAGAAAGAGAAAGGGAGAGAGCAAGACTAGAGAGAGAGAGGGAGAGGGAGAGAGACACATAGAGTGAAAGAGAGAGGGAGAGACAGGCAGTGTGTGTGTGTGTGTGTGTGTGTGTGTGTGTGTGTGTGTGTGAGTGAGAGGGACACACACACACACACACACACACACATTCTTGTCAGTCATCGGCAGATCCCTGAGAAATGCTGAAGGATGGCAGGCGAAAGTTAGGCTGCAATTTTAGCGTTCAGATCAAGTCTTCCGTCTAACCTCCTTCTTCGTTCGAGGGCTGCAACTCCCACGTTCACTCCTATGTACACGAGTAGGCTTTTTACGTGTATGACCGTTTTTACCCCGCCATGTAGGCAGCCATACTCCGTTTCCATAACCCACCGAACACTTACCTGGATTACAGGATCTTTAACGTTGCGTAACTGATCTTCTTTAAACTTTCTACATACAAGTGTCAGAAAAAGGCGTTCCACAATGCTTTGCCCTCGCCCAGGGGGCGTGAAAAACTGGAACAAACAGTTTTGATGTTTGCTGTGATGCAGCCCTTTTCTGTCACATTTATTCACGATGTTGTTCGTTTCATGCTTGTTCAAATGCTCATCTGTTTGTGTCAGCGCGCTTTTCGCATGGCAAGTTTCCACTGAAAGTAGATTCTGTTTCATAAAAAACACCCACACTCAGAACATGAAAATATTAGTCCAAAAACATACTGAAAGAAGAAGAACACATCAACCAGCCACATAAACATACAAAAGGGAACACACAGACACAGTCAGACAGACAGACAGACAGACAGACAGACACACACACACATTCACTCACTCACTCACACACTGACATACATACATACATGCACACGTTTATTCATTTATTTAATTATTTTTTTTAAACCAGTACTGTGCCATCACCATCACCGTCATCAGTAAACGTCACCATCGTCATTATCATCATTGTCGTTGTCGTCGCCCCTCTCTTTCTCGTTGCCTCCGTGCTTGCAAACTATACAATACAATACAATACAATACGGTACAAAAGTAATAACAAAATAATAATAATAATAATAATAATAATAATAATAATGGATACTTATATAGCACACTATCCAGAAATCTGCTCTAGGTGCTTTACAAAAACGCTTTTGATAACATAAAACATTATATCTATGTTACATACACACACCAAAATGTGACCACACACACACACACACACACACACGCACGCACGCACGCACACACACACACACACACACACACACACACACACTGCATACATACATATTAACATGCATGTGTATCTAACAGCTACCCTAACACATACGCACACACAGGCAGGCACAAACTTACATAAACACACGCACACACGATACACATTCATATACATGCATGTAGTTGTGGACCTGCCACAATTGAACTTATTGCTGAGGGAAAAGGTGAGTTTTGAGACGAGATTAGATGCGAGGGAATCAAAATAATCTGCAGTGAGAAAAAAAAAAAAGTACTCGTAGTACTACAATACAACACCAATACTCAAAATGCTATGCAATACAATACAATACAACACGACACAATAAACCTTGTCAGAAAGAGAACAGTTTCAGTTCAGTTTTCAGTAGCTCAAGGAGGCGTCACTGCGTTCGGACAAATCCATATACGCTACACCACATCTGCCAAGCAGATGCCTGACCAGCAGCGTAACCCAACGCGCTTAGTCAGGCCTTGAGAAAAAAAAAAGAAAGAAAAAAAGGGTGAATAAATAATAGATAAATACATAAAAAAGAGAACTACTACTACTAATAATAATAATATGTATAAGGCGCAAAAACTTGATGAAGTCAACTATAAGCGTACATAAATAAATAAATAATAATTTTATTAAAAAAAAGTTTTAAAAAAAGTTGAAAAAAGTTATATATATATATATATATATATATATAGCAGTTTCCTGTCACTTCACCGATGCCTAATGATGTTTGTCACCATCAGGTTTTGGTGTCCGAAATTGACAGCAAGGAAACGCGAACCCAAACCCCCGAGCGGTCAGTGTCCCTTCCCTCATTAATGCCCCACCCCCCCACCCCCGCCCCCCATCCACACACACACACACACTCACCACACACACAGAACACTCACAAGTTTCAAGTTAGCGAGGAAGCGGTGCTAAAAAACTGCTAGGCTACCTATAGAAGTTGAATGGCCTCAATGACGGACGTCAGTATAAAAACAAACAACAAACAGGAAGCTGGCAGCAGTTTTTGTTTTCTATGCATTACAAGAGGTGAATGACATTGTACTCATTAATTCGCTACTCTCTAAAACACACGTACGCGCTCGCTCTCTCTCGCGCGCGCAAACACACACACACACACACACACAGTGTACTTACTTTAATTCTTTGTGCACGACAGCATACCCCTAAATGTTGTGTGTGTGTGTGTGTGTGTGTGTGTGTGTGTGTGTGTGTGTGTGTGTGTGTGTGTGTTTTCTTCAGTTTAACGTCTATTCACTATAAGTGTTTTTAGACGGAAAGGAGTAAAGTAGTGGATAAAGGAAAGGGAATGCATGTGAATATTAGTGTAAAAAAAGTGTTCATGTTATGTATCAGAGGAAAAGTATATTGTAAGAAAAAGTCTAAAGAGATTATGGTGTGTATTGAATGAGGTGTCATGGGAAGGAGAATATGTATATGCATATCAACAAGTAAATATAAATAACAACATTAATTGTAATACATCAAAGGAGGATACCAACTGGACTGGAGTTTAAAATTTCCGAAAACATTCTAAGCAATGAATAATCATTCCAAATCTTTTCAGTGGCTAATGAAATATTGGAAGAAAAGTCATCAACTACATCTTTTGGAATTAACTGTCTAATGCTCGGACACTGAATGAGTAGATGGCTTACAGTTATTTGCTTACCGCATGTACATTTTATATTTTCAGAAGATTTTGTACGAAAGACATTTAAACGAATTCTATACATTAGACTTGTAATTTGTCTTGCATGTACTGCATTCTTTGTGTTTACACAACATTGGTAATATTGATTATTTGAATCTATAAGTAATTTCTTAAATCGAATTCTAGATACATTTTCTATACAACTAATGCATTCATGTAGATCTAACTGGATGTCAAGTTGTAATGCGCCTTCGAAATTACGTTCTGCTCTTCTGGCTGCTTGGTCTACCCACTCATTTGAAGATATTCCACAGTGCGAAGGTACCCAACAGAAAGTTATTTTAATGCCCTGTTTTGTCAGTTGGTGAATAACATGTTTTATTTCCATTGTCATCTCAATTCGCTTCTTTGAATTTGGAGATTCTATTGCTTGTAATACTGACTTCGAGTCTACACATAATAAAAATTGTGTGTGTGTGTGTGTGTGTGTGTGTGTGTGAGAGAGAGAGAGAGACAGACAGACAGACAGATAGATAGATAAGAGACATGATGGATAAATAGACCGAGAGACAGACACACAGACAGACAGACAGACAAACAGATGTAACAGACGGACGGGCGGACGGACAGACAGACAGACAGACAGATAAACAGATGTAACAGACGGACGGGCGGACGGACAGACAGACAGACAGACAAACAGATGTAACAGACGGACGGGCGGACGGACAGACAGACAGACAAACAAACAGATATAACAGACGGACGGACTGACGGACGGACAGACAGACAGACAAACAAACAGACGAGGTTCCGACAGAAAGGACTGATCATGTGAATCCTGGGTTCGTGGCGGCGCCCTCCACAAGTGAGAGAAAACGCGGGAGGGAGGGGGGGAACAACCACGATTTTCTCGCAATCCCACGATTTTCTCTCAAAGTCAGTGAGAGAAATCGTGGGACTGCGAGAAATCGTGGACTTACATGGAGCCACCCCCCACACCCCCACCTGCTTCTCCATCACACCCCCCCGCATCCCCCAAAACAAAAACAAAAACAAAAAAAGAAAAAAAAAGGAAAACCACCCCCCTCCCACCAACAAAAAAACCAACAACCAACCACCTCAAACTGAACAGACAGTTTTTCAGTTCGCAAGTTTCCTTTTTCACCCCCCACCCAGACCCCCCCCCCCCTCCCTCTGAAGAGAGGGCGAGGAAAGACACACAACAGCATCCGACGCCAAGTCAGTCAGTCAGTCAGTAATGGCACGTGCGTTTGTCGAGAAGAGAATGCATGCATTTCTGCACGTCCTAACTCACCTCCTCCCCCCCCCCCAACACCCCTTTATCACTCCTTCCCTTCCTACTCCCTCTCCACCCCCCCCCCACTCCACCACTTCATCAACACCCTCTCCATTTCTCCTCGTCACCATTCCAACCCTCTCCCCCCCCCCCCACCCGGTCCCCCCCACAACCCCAACCCCATTCTCCCTAACAGAAACGAGTTCAGTTGCAACACGAGCTTTTGTTCGAAAAACACCACCACAAGAACAAAAAAACCGCAAAAGACTAGACAAATCGAATCAAAACAAAAGAGATCCCCCCCCCCTCACCCCCCCGCCCCTGCCTGCGAAGAAGAAAAAGAAGAAGAAGAAAGAAGGAAGAGGAAGAGGAAGGAAGAGAAAGAAGGAAGAGGAAGAAGAAAGAAGAGAAAAGAAGAAAGAAGAGGAAGAGGAAAGAAGAAAGAAGAGGAAGAAAGAAGAGGAAGGAGGAAGAAGAAGTAGATGGAGAAGAAAAAGGAGAAGAAAGAAGAAGAAAGAAAGAAGAAGAAGAAGAAAGAAAGAATAAAGAAGAAGAAAGAAAGAATAAAGAAGAAGAATGAAGAAGAAGAAGAAAGAAGAAAGAAGAAGGAGGAAGAAGAAGAAGAAGAACGCAAAAAAAAAAAAAAAAAAAAAAAAAAAAAGGAAAGAAAAAAAAAAAAAAAAAAGAGGACAAAACACCGAAAGCGTCAACACATTCCTTTGTAGGTATTGCAAACGTTTACACGGTAAACAAACTCTTCGAGAAGAGAGTCTTGAATCCAACCTGCCCCCCCCCGACCCCCTCGCCCCCCTCCCACATCCACACCTCCCCCTGGCCCCCTCCCTCCTCCATATACACCCTGTGGGGATGACGTCTTTTGCTTAGACTGTGTGTTCTTGTGTTCTCGAGGTTGGTTTGTTTTTTTGTTTTTTTGTTTTCTTCTCTCCATTGTTGTCTTTTGAGCCAAACACAACATAATTGGAGAGATCGGGAACGAGGGATAACAAAACACAAAATTTCAGAAAGGCAAACCCACCAAGCCCCCCCCCCCCCCCCCACCCTATCTTGGCTGCGAGGCATACAGATCGCTAGATTTATATAAACAGAAGGCGGCTAGGAATGAGCGATCATCAATCAAAAGGTCTGGTAAATCCTCTGACGATGTGACTTAAAACACGGATGTCTCTTCTTCATTTTCTTCTTCTTCTTTCTTCTTCTTCTCCTTCTACGTTCGTGGGCTGCAACTCCCACGTTCACTCGTATGAACACGAGTGGGCTTCTTCATGTATGACCGTTTTTAAACCCGCCATGTAGGCAGCCATACTCCGTTTTCAAGGCTGTGCAGGCTGGGTATGTTCTTGCTTCCGTAACCCACCGAACGCTAACATGGATTACAAGGGGATCTTTAACGTGCGTATTTTGATCTTTTGCTTGCCGTGTAATACACACACGACAGGGGTTTAGACACTAAGCAGGTCTGCATATGATTATGTTGACTTGGGAGATCGGGAAAAATCTCCACCCCTTTATACCCACCAGGCGCCGTTACCGAGATTCGAACCCGGGACCCCCAGATTGACGGTCCAACGCTTTAACCACTCGGCTATTGCGTCCTTCAAACACGGATGTCTCAACCTATGGTGAAGAAAGAAAACAAGAAGAAAAAAAAACCCAACCACAAAGAAACAGAACAAAGGGAAGGAAGGAAGGTAGGAAGACATAACACACACAAGATGTTTACAATCCAACAAAATAAAACAAGACTGGCGAAAGAAACGAAGAAAGCAACAAACCTCCAGACAAAACACACACACACACACACACACACACACAAAAACCAACAAAAAAAAACAAAAACACACTCACACAAACCAAAACAACATTCAGTGAGCCTTCTGTGATACACACACACACACACATATATATATATATTTCTTCTTTTTGCTGAAGACAAGTGGACAATATTCAAATGCATCATGTAAATTTACCTATAAAACGTTTTTGAAAAGAAAAAGAAAAAAACAAACAAACAAACAAACCCAACAACAGAAGCCTACTTCGTTACCAACTGACTTCAAATCACGATGTTTGCGGCGGTATCAGTGCAAAGCAGCTTCATGCTCATGTACTGAGAGTGCCACTAATTCAAAAAAAAAGGAGAAAAAAAAAGTTGAAAAGAAAGAGGAAAAAAGTGGGGGAAAAAATGTGGCGTGTGCCGTTCCTTCGTTTTTACCATTGCAGCCCATGCTTTTAAAAAAACAACAACCACCATTCCCCCCCCCCCCCGGTCCCCGAACCCCCCCATCCCCCCACACCCCCCGCAGACTCCGAACATGTATGGTAGAATCTTGTCATGGGGTGCTCAATTCACCGTGCAACTGTATCGATAGATGGAGATTGTGTGTGTGTGTGTGTGTGTGTGTGTGTGTGTGTGTGTGTGCGTGCGTGCGTGTGGTCTTTTTACAATAAAAGTGATAATCATTAGACAAGAATATCAATAAGGCTATAATGTGCTTAAGCTTCTTCAGAGTGTCTCTCTAGTGTGATTCTAGGAGAATAAAAACACAATCCATGTACTGAACAGAGGAGCGAAAACCTGTGCGCACATATGTGTAATTTGTGTACATGTGAGTGCGTGTCCACACACGTGTTTGTGTGTGTGTGTGTGTGTGTGTGTGTGTGTGTGCGTGCGTGCGTGTGTGTGAAGTGTGTTAACGCGCGCGCGTGTGTGTAACGCGCTGTGTGTGTGCCTGCATGTGCATGCGCGCGCGAGCGAGCGTATATATGTGTGTGCGTGTGGGTAGGTGTGCGTGCGTGTGGGCGTGCGAGAGCGCGCGGTAACTCCGGGTGACAGATGAAGATGAAGCGCGGCGTCAATAGCGCGGATGACGTTACCCGGTGAATGACGCAACAACAGAGAACGTGGCTGACATGACACTCTGTGTGTCCCCACCCCGTCCCCCTCCCCCTCCCCCTCGTTCAATCACTTGTCGGCGATTTCATCACAGCTTTCTTCTTCTTCTTCCCGGAGAGGTGTTCGTTCTTAACCCGTTCACCGCCAGACTCGCATTTATGCACAGGCGTAGTAGAGGACCCATGTCACTAAAAGGTGACCATTCATTGGTCTGTTATCCATGAACCTTAGTACTGCTCTTAATGTTTGGTGGTAGGATAGGCCATGGTACATCTAATTCTATTTCTGCTTTTCGCCCATCACTAAAGACTCATCTTTTTAAAACCTGTCTATAAGTACTCTCAGCTTCCTTTTCTCCGACACCACCCATGTCGCTCACTTTGGATGTATGTAGAGTGGGAAAGGGAGAGTGTGAGCGGGGGGTGGGCTGGGGGGTGGGGGTGGGGGTGGGGTTGAGAAAGAGTGGTCATGAATGTTTTATGTTACTTGTAATATTTTTCTTTCATGTAAAGCGCCCTGAGCTCTTAGTGAGAAAGGGCGCTATATAAATGTACATTATCATCATTATTATTATTAAAAATCCGGGTCCGTATAGGGGGATTCGAACCCGTGGACACCCGCGCCCTAGTCGACGCATTAACATGCTCTATGTGACTCCCCACCCCTCCTCCCCCACCTCCCCCAGTGTTCTTATCTTCTGTAATCATCTCACACTATTTCCCCTCTTTATCACCCAGGAAAAGTAGAACGGCGGGAAACAGTAGGTTGAGTCGCTCTGTCCGTGTGGACGCAAACACTGTTGTCGCGTCTTTACGATCAAGTGTAACCCCTTGGGGGACAGGCGGTGGCGGTGTCGGTTGTTTAAAGGTGGATGGAGACCTTTGATGGGCTGGCACGTTTGTCACTTTTCCGTCCGTCTGTCTGTGTGTGACCATGTATCTGTCTCTCTCTGCCTCCCCACCCTTCTTACCTTCTCTCCCCCCCCCCTCCTTCTCCACTTTCTCTCGCTCTCGTTGATAATGATTAACGACCCAACAAGAGGAAGTGCTGGTGGTGGGGAAAGGGAGGGCCGTGCTTGATTGATGCCGTGAAAATGTTGATAGCGAAGCGAGTTCGGCCGATCGAGCCCGACACCGACCGATCGCTCCCCCGGATTCTCTCTCTCTTCCCTCTGTCTCCCCTTGTTCCCGGACTTGCTCGTGGGGCTATTCCTGCCCGGCGGTATTATCGACAGCCCCCCCCCGCCCCCTCACCCTAGCCATGACCCCCCCCACACCCCCCTCCCTCCTCGGTTTACATTTGTCTGGCTGATTTACTGATGATGACAAAGTACCGGCCGCGCGCGCTACATCCGTCCTTCTGTTGGTGCCGGGTCTCCCGGGTTCGATTCTCCGGTTCCGGCAATGTTTACCTGCCAGGCTCGGGTATTGTGCTGAACTGTGTTGTATTGTATTGTACTGTATTGTGATGACGGGCGAAACAGCCGAGTGGTTAAAGCGTTGGACTTTCTATCTAAGGGTCCCGGGTTCGAATGTCGGTAACAGCGCCTGGTGGGTAAGGGTGGAAATTTTTTTCCAAGTCTCCGCAGGTCAACATATTGCTCAGACCTGCTTTAGTGCCTGAACCTCCCTTCGTGTGTATACGGCAAGCAGAAGATCAAATACTGCACGTTAAAGATCCTGTAATCCATGTCAGTGTTTGGAAGGTTATGGAAACAAGAACATACCCAGCATGCACACCCCCGAAAACGGAGTATAGCTGCCTACATGGCGGGGTTAAAAACGAGCGTACACGTAAAAGCCCACTCGTGTATATATATATATATATATATATATATATATATATATATATATATATATATATATATATATACACGAGTGAACGTAGGAGTTGCAGCCCACGAACGAAGAAGAAGACGACGAATAAGAAGAAGGAGGAGGAGGAGAAGAAGAAGGAGGAGGAGGAGGAGGAGGAGGAGAAGAATAAGGAGAAGAAGGAGAAGGAGAAGAAGGAGGAGGAGGAGGAGAAGGAGGATCTAGGAGAAGGAGAAGGAGGAGGAGGAGGAGGAGAAGAAGGAGAAGAAGAAGAAGAAGAAGAAGAAGTATTGTGATGCGGGTACTTTGGTATGAGTACGGATATTTATACAACGACAGTGCCTGTCCTCGGTCAGGGGACCAAACTCTAAGCGCTTTACAAACTACGGGAGTCATTTCTGCACAACAGGCTGCCTATACCTGGCACAGAGCCCACTGAGAGCTGACGTTTGGGCGCTCATCATTCGTTTCCTGGTGTCATTCAATCAGGCTTCAGTCACGCCCGCCCGCCCGCACGCACACACATACACACACGCACGGACACACACACATACACAAACACCATTTTCGGGGGGGGGGGGGGGGGGGGGGAGGGGTGTGTGTGTGTGCTGGGTATGCTCTTGTTTCCATAACCCGCCGAACGCTGACATAGATCACACGATCTTTAACGTGCGTGTTTGTTTTATCTTCTGCTTGCGTATACACACGAAAGGGGTGGGGGAGGGGGGGGGGCCTCAGGCACTAACAGGTCTGCACATCTGTTGACATGGGAAATCGGAAGAAAAAAAAAATCCACCTGA
>NC_134878.1:28602868-28607868 GCF_041734735.1 Babylonia areolata
CTCTCTCCCCCCCTTTCTCCTCTCCTCTCTCTCTCCTTCCTCTCTCCCCTCTCGCTCTCCTTTTTCTCTCTCATTCTCCTCTCTCTCCTTTCTCTCTCCCCTCTCTCTCCTTCCTCTCTCCTTTTTCTCTCTCTCCTATCTCCCTCCCCTCTCTCTCTCCCTTTTCTCCTCTGTCTATCCTCTCTCTCTCTCCTTCCTCTCTCCTTTTTCTCTCTCTTCTTTCTCTCTCTCCTTTCTTATCTGTCTCTCTCCCCTCTCTCTCCTGTGTCTCTCCCCTTTCTCCTCTCTCTCTCCCCCCTTTCTCCTCTCTCTCTCTCCAATCTCTCTCCCCCTTTCTCCTCTCTCTCTCCCCTTCCACCACTCCTCTCTATCTTCAGTCACCCCACACCTCCATCTCGCCTCTCCCCCTTCCTCTCACCTCTCTCTCTCTTTACCCCCTCTCCTCTTTCTCCCTTTCTCTCACCTCTCTCTCTCTCTTTACTCCCCTCTCTCTCCCTTTCTCTCACCTCTCCCTCTTTACCCCCCTCTCCTCTCTCTCCCTTTCTCTCAGCTCTCTCTCTCTCTTTACCCTCTCTCTCCCTTCCTCTCACCTCTCTCTCTTTACCCCCCTCTCCTCTCTCTCCCTTTCTCTCACCTCTCTCTCTCTCTTTACCCCCCTCTCCTCTCTCTCCCTTTCTCTCACCTCTCTCTCTCTCTCTCTTTACCCCCTCTCCTCTCTCTCCCTTCCTCTCACCTCTCTCTCTCTCTCTTTACCCACCTCTCTCTCTCCCTTCCTCTCACCTCTCTCTCTCTGTACCCCCTCTCCTCTCTCTCCCTTCCTCTCACCTCTCTCTCTCTCTTTACCCCCCTCTCCTCTCTCTCCCTTCCTCTCACCTCTCTCTCTCTATTTACCCCCCCTCTCCTCTCTCTCCCTTTCTCTCACCTCTCTCTCTCTCTTTACCCCCCTCTCCTCTCTCTCCCTTCCTCTCACCTCTCTCTCTCTCTTTACCCCCCTCTCCTCTCTCTCCCTTCCTCTCACCTCTCTCTCTCTGTACCCCCTCTCCTCTCTCTCCCTTCCTCTCACCTCTCTCTCTCTCTTTACCCCCCTCTCCTCTCTCTCCCTTCCTCTCACCTCTCTCTCTCTCTTTACCCC
Organism: Babylonia areolata; assembly: GCF_041734735.1. Taxonomy (NCBI): domain Eukaryota; kingdom Metazoa; phylum Mollusca; class Gastropoda; order Neogastropoda; family Buccinidae; genus Babylonia; species Babylonia areolata. The sequence goes on from NC_134878.1 coordinate 28,604,001, forward strand.
CTCTCCTCTCTCTCCCTTCCTCTCACCTCTCTCTCTCTCTTTACCCCCCTCTCCTCTCTCTCCCTTTCTCTCACCTCTCTCTCTCTCCTTACCCCCCCCTCTCTCTCCCTTTCTCTCACCTCTCTCTCTCACCCCTCTCTCTCTTTATCCCCCTCTCTCTCTCCCTTTCTCTCACCCCTCTCTCTCTTTACCCCCCTCTCTCTCTCTCCCTTTCTCTCACCTCTCTCTCTCGTTACCCCCCCCTCTCTCTCCCTTTCTCTCACCTCTCTCTCTCTCTTTACCCCCCTCTCTCTCTCCACCTCACTCACCTCTCTCTCTCTCGTTACCCCCCTCTCTCTCTCCCTTTCTCTCACCTCTCTCTCTCGTTACCCCCCTCTCTCTCTCCCTTTCTCTCACCTCTCTCTCTCTCTTTACCCCCCTCTCTCTCTCCCTTTCACTCACCTCTCTCTCTCTCGTTACCCCCCTCTCTCTCTCCCTTTCTCTCACCCCTCTCTCTCTTTATCCCCCTCTCTTTCTCCCTTTCTCTCACCCCTCTCTCTCTTTATCCCCCTCTCTTTCTCCCTTTCTCTCACCTCTCTCTCTCTCTTTACCCCCCTCTCTCTCTCCCTTTCTCTCACCTCTCTCTCTCTCTTTACCCCCCCTCTCTCTCTCCCTTTCTCTCACCTCTCTCTCTCTCTTTACCCCCCTCTCTTTCTCCCTTTCTCTCACCTCTCTCTCTCTCTCTTTACCCCCCTCTCTCTCTCCCTTTCTCTCACCTCTCTCTCTCTCTTTACCCCCCTCTCCTCTCTCCCTTTCTCTCACCTCTCTCTCTCTCTCTTTACCCCCCTCTCTTTCTCCCTTTCTCTCACCTCTCTCTCTCTTACCCCCCTCTGTCTCTCCCTTTCTCTCACCTCTCTCTCTCTTTACCCCCCTCTCTTTCTCCCTTTTCCCTCCCACCTCTCTCCCCCCCTCTCTCTCCCTCTCTTATTGTTGTGTCGTTATCGTTAATGTTGCTATTGTTACTGTTGTCACAAGGACAGATTGGAAGACTAGGCGATGCCTAAAAAAATCTTTATCCTTGAGTAATAAAGTGTTTGAATCTCGAACCTTGAATCCCCATCTCTCTCTCTCTCTCTCCTTCCACCTTTCCTCTCTATCTTAAGTTACCCCCACTCCCTCCCTCCATCTCCCTCTCTCTGCCTCTCTCTGTCAAATATCAGCTTTTAAAAGGATATGCCAAAGAATAGTTTCTATTAACAGAATCAAAAGCTTTTTTTTTTTTTTTTTTTTCAAAATCAATGAATGCATGCGACATACAATTTACGGTTGAGAGAAAACTGTTTCTGCACAAAAGGGATCAGTTATCAAGCAATTAGCAATTTGATCATATGATAACGGTTTCAAAATCAGAAGTACAATATGTGGGTTGAATAATTTATGCTTGTATATGCATTAAAAAAGAAAAAAGTTGGTAGCTATGTATTTTACACCTCTGTATAACTTGTATACATCACCCCTTCATGAGGGGCCATGGTCTCAATATTGAATAAAACATCCGTATCCGTATCTCCCTCTCTCTCTCTCTCCCCCACCACTCTCTCTCACCATCCCACCTCCCCTCCTCTTCCCCCACACACACTCACTGTCTCTAGTCACCCCCCCCCCCCCACACACACACCCTTCCCTCTCTTTCTAAAGCCAGGTGCAGCCAGACTAATCACAGACACTTGCTTTCGTAACGTTGCAGATTCTTCCTGTCAGCATGGGGAGGGAGGGAGGGAGGGAGGGAGGGAGGGAGCGAGGGAGGAGGGGAAAGCCATTGTACAACAGGAAGCTCATCCCCCCCTTCTGACCCCCCCCCCCCCCCCCCCCCGCACCCCCCCCCCTAACAAAGAACATCGGAAGCGCAGCATCGGTTGTTCGTTTTTTTTGTGTGTGCAAGGAACATGATCTGTGGTGTGTGTGTGGGGGGGGGGGGTGGGGGGGGGGGAAGCGGGGAGGGGGGGGGCGGAAGTGGGGGGGAGAGGGAAGTGGGTGTCGAGGGTGGGGGTGGGGGTGAGGTGTTTGCGTTATGAAAAAAAAAGTTCCAGTACGAACGAACAAGAAACCAGGTTTCCATTTGCAGAGCAACCCCCCATCCCCCCACCCACTCCACCCCCACCCCGTACAGTCATTCACACATACAGCACACACACACACACACACACTCTCTCTCTCTCTCTCACACATCCATACGTACACACACAGCAGTCACACACACATCACACAGTAAGAACACACACACACACACACATACACACACTCGCACGCACGCACACATACACACACACACCCGCACGCACACAGAGTAACAATAATAAAAACAACAACAAGATATATATATACATATAATTATATATACATATATATATACCTATACAAAATACCCGGAAATCCTTTTTTTTTTTTTTTTTTTTTTTTTTTTTACTGAAGAGGATTTCCGGTGTATTATTTGTTGTTATCTCAGGAAGTCAGAAGCAACGGTAAAACCCTCAGAATAAACAGGAATAAATCCCCCTTTTTTTTTCCGTCTTTTCTTTTGATCTTCTGCGTGCTTTCTGTTCTTATCCCGAGATATATGTGCCTGTTCTTTCTGGCTATCTGCCTTCTGAAATGTGTAGCTTTGATACTTTTCATCATAAACATCCCCCCCCAGTGCCGTTAACTTGTAAGACGAAGCGTTCTTTTTCTTTTCTTTTCTTTTTTTTTTTCTTTCTTGCCACCAGTTGTGGATATGAGGTGCATGCATCTCTCTGTTTCTCTCTCTCTCTCTCTCTCTCCATTGTGTAATGAATCCCAAAAAAATAAGGACATTTGTCCTTTGTTGCCCGGCTCTAACAAATATTCGTGAAATGTTTAAAAACCAAAATATTACAAACACCCCTCCCTGTTTAGATTAAGTCTACTTAGGTCGTCAAGCAATAGTAAGGAAGTTCGTGATTTTTCTTTGTTTTTGTATAAGGCTTTCAAACATAGAGAAATTGCTGTTTCATGAAATGAATATGATTATATGTTTTGTTATCCGTATTTATACTTGTTTGCACAATGTTCATGTGAACTCCTTCACGTGGGGCTGAGGCCTATATGTGAATAAACCATTCCGTTCCGTTCCGTTCTCTCTCTCTCCCTCTCTTCCGTCTTCCTCTGTAAGCGTGCTTTTCTCTCTCTCTCCCTCCCTCTCCCTCTGTAAGCGTGCTTTTCTCTCTCTCTCCCTCCCTCTCCCTCCATGCGTATCTCTCTCTCTCTCTCTCTCTCTCTCTCGTGTACGGTTGACTGAGAACCTCCCTCCCCCTCCCCCCCCCCCTTTCTGGTCTGTGGTGTGGTGTGGTGTGGTGTGTGTTGTGTGCTGTGTGTGTTTGTTTCTTTCATTTTGATCATTTTTGCTTTTCCTGTGTATTTCACTAACAGCATCTTCTGCCTGTATGTACATGTGTGAGTTTATGTGTGTGTGTGTGTGTGTGTGAGTTTGTGTGTGCGTGCGTGCGTGTGTGTGTGTGTGTGTGTGTGTGTGTGTGTGTGTGTGTGTGTGCGTGCGTGCGTGCGTGTGTGTGTGTGTGCGTGTGTGTGTGCGTGTGCGTGTGTGTGTGTGTGTGTGTGTGTGTGTGTGTGTGTGTGTGATTTCGCCCTCTCATGTTTTTCTATTAACGCCATTTTTGTTTTTTTGTTTTTTTTTGTTTGTATTCAGTATTGTGAAGTATAGACCCTATTCAGGGCGGGGACTGGATGGAAAAAAAAAAGACAAAAAAAGACACACACCAGTGTTTTATCTATTATCCTCGAAATAAAGAATTTTGTCTCGTCTCGTCTCGTCTCGTCTCTCTCTCTTTCTCTCTCTCCATTCGTTCGTTCT
>NC_134878.1:28612868-28615368 GCF_041734735.1 Babylonia areolata
CAGTTGTAATACATGAAAAAAGAATAAACAAAAAGAACAAAAGAACGAACAGAAAAAACAAACAAACAATAACAACAACAAAAACCTAATCAACCCCCCCCCCTTCCTCCAAAAAAAAAAAAAAAAAAGTATGATGAACTTTGTCATAGCGAATGGATACAAGTTCTACTGTAATTCTCTTCTCATAGGCTGTCCACATATCTATAAGCATAGCTCTCAGCTTCCTTGTTCTCCAACACCACCCATGTCAGCTCACTTTGGATGTATGTAGAGTGGGAGGGGGAGAGTGTGAGTGCGGGGAGGGGGGGAGGGGGGGGGAAGGAGGGTTTTTGAGAAAGAGTGGTTATGAATGTTTTAAGTAACTTGTAATATTTTTCTTTCATGTAAAGCGCCCTGAGCTTTTAGAGAGAAAGGGCGCTATATAAATGTACATTATTATTATTATTATTATTAAAGACAGAAAACGGCTAAGAAAACAAACCACTTCATTGACCTGCTTCGTGAATGACAACAAAGACCTCAAGACGCGTTAAATACCCTTTCACCCATTTCCGGACACACACACACGCAGACACACACACACATGCAAACGCACACGCACACACATACACAAACGCACACATACTCACACAACACACACACAACACACACACACATACACACACACACACAGAGACACACACACACACATAGCAAACAAACACACAAACTCACCAAAAGTACGCGTCGAGGTACTGGGTTCCAACATCTGCAACAACAACAGCAAAAAAACATTTGACCACTAGTTTCCAGATTTTTATGCGGCCTCATTTACTTGCACTCCATGGAACACACACACACACACACGCACGCACGCACGCCCACACACACACACACACACACAGATTTAAAAAAACAAACATGTTATTCGTTTTCTTCTGAGTTTTTGCATAATGGACAGGTAACCATGTTTTTGCTATGTAGTGTCCTCTACGTTCACAATCTACCCTGTTTTCAACAACTTTCACTCCGAAATATCAACATGAAATCTTTATCTTAACCCCCCCCCCCCCCGACCCCCCGAAACAAAACAAAAACAAAACACTTCCGTTCCTTACAGCCCAGTCAAACCACAGGGCGAAAGCAGGACTGATAAACGTTAAAATATGTCTCTATGCCTGAAAAGTCAAAGCAAAACAAACAACAACAACAAAAAACAAAAACAATACTCGGAAAACAAAATTCAGACTCAAGTATAGTCTCATTCATGTACACAAACCGTAGGACAAACCTCCGATGTTGATCATTCAGCTAAGCTTTCATCATAGAATTACAAAAAAAGAAAAAGAAAAAGAGAGAGAAAAGAACGAAAATAAAGAGAGAAAAATCTGAAAAAAGTTATGATAAACAAACGTTATTCTAAAAGTTATTAATAAATATGTAATATCACGCACTCGAAGCCAAAAACTGATAAACTGACGAATGTTCATATTCACACGAAAACGAACAAAAGAAGAAGAAAAAAAAAATTCCAAAAAAGAACAAAACAAATGTGTCCGCAAAATAATTATATTCACACAATGAAATTTCTGTATTAGTGCAGACACAATAATATTTGCGTGAGGAAAAGATCTCTTCTTTTTTTTTTGGGGGGGGGGGGGGGGGGGGGGGGGTTGGGGGGGGGGGTTATTTCTCTAGGAGAAGAAGAAGCAGTGGAAGAAGAAGAAGAAGCAAACAAAAGAAACAACAACAACAACAACTGGATGGCAACAACGCGATAAAAAGTACACAGCACGCAAAAAAATTATCAACCGTCTGCACCAGATATCCACCGAAAATATTTGCTCACGGTATCGAGAACGTGAAAATAGAAAGAACCATCGTTCTGACAATTTCATCACCCACCCACCCAATTGGTACAAACATTATGGTGGAAGGGAAGTCGGAAGTGGAAAAGAAAAAAAGTGGGAAGTGGGAAAAAAAAAAGGTCTTCGCCATAACAGACTGCAAGTTCGGGTCCATTTCTTGCAGAATATTATCATCATCATTATTATCATTATCATTATTATTATTTCCGCAGCGCGAGATGAGAGTTTGCTGATGTCGAGTGATGGACGCCTCAGCTCGTCATCAGGCTGGGAGACTGATCGCTCCAAGGAAACACAGCGAGTTCCGGTTTCTAGGCTGTGACGGTGGAGGTGGGGGTGGGGGTGGTAGTGTATTTTATTGCTACGAACTGATGGTAGAGGTGACTGGTAGCCTGTTAATTTGTTTGCTTAGGAGCTGATGGTAGAGGTGGTTGGTAGTGTATTTTAGTTCTACGAGTTCATGATGGTAGGTGTGGCTGGTTGTGTATTTGTTCTGCCGCTGAAGGTGGAAGTGGTTGGTAGTGTATTTCTAATTCCACGAGTTGACGGTAGAGGTGGCTGCTTGTGTAGTTATGCTGGCAGTTGATGGTAGAGGTGGCTGGTAGTGTAGTTATGCTAGGAGTTGATGGTAGAGATGGATGACAGTGTAGTTA
>NC_134878.1:28620368-28625368 GCF_041734735.1 Babylonia areolata
ATGTACGCAAGGATAGGAATAGAATTAGGGCGTTTAATCACATTTAATTAATTTGGTAATATATCACACACACACACACACAAACATATATATACTGGGAGAGAGAGAGAGAATATATATATATATATATATATAAACGACAACAACAACAACATAAATATGCATTTACGCTCCTACGCAGCAGCTTGTTTCACAGACTAGGCTCATAACAGGTGACGTAATGTTATTTTTTACGTCATCTTCCTTGCTCCTGGACCCTTTCATGACGTCTTCTACTACGCAAGTATATCATATTCTAAATGTTCCTTCAATTGTCTGTATCTATCTATCTAGACAGATAGATAGATAGATAGATAGATAGATAGATAAATAGATACATAGGTGTAGATATAGATATATATCAGTATTTCAAACAGCATTAAAAGGTCAAGTCAAGGAAAGCCTTGTGCATCATTCCTCAACGATCTTTTCCCCAAACGCTATCTGTGTGTGTGTGTGTGTGTGTGTGTGTGTGTGTGTGTGTGTGTGTGTGTGTCTGTGAGTGTGTGTGTGTGTGTGTGTGTGTGTGTGTGTGTGTGTGTGCGTGTGTGTGTATAAAGGCTATGTTATTAAAACAGGATTGGCAGAACAGAGCATACTGTCTCATACCTTCCCGTAAGTCACAGGGCGAGGGGGAAAGGGGGAGGGGGAGGGGGTGGAGGAGGTAGGGGCTGGAAGTGGGTGGTGGAGGTGAGGGGTGGGTGGGTGGGTGGTGGGGCAGTTGGGGGGGTGGGGGTGTGTGTGGAGGGGGTAATTGAACGATTCGTTTCTTATTACTACGGGAATACACACACAAACACATACACACACGAACATTTCCATTTCGTCTCTCTCTCTTTTTTTTTTTCCTCATAGGAATGACAGCGAGCTCCCACGAACCACCCCTCTCCTAATCTCCCCCCACTCTCCATGTCTCATCTGACGCATGGAAATGCGAATCAAGACCCCCGCCCCCCCCCCCTGCCCCCCTACCCCCTTTACTTCTATCCTCTTCCCCCCCCCCGCACCCCCCCCCTCCCTCCGCACCCCCAGCCCCCAATTCCATCATCAGTCTATCATCAGTTTTGTCAGCACAATCTGCACAAAGGCTTGCTAAATTGCTCTGTCTGAAACATTATGTCCGGTCAACTATCCGCGCGCGTAGCTAGTTCTACGGATGTCACGACAATTACTACATAACGCGTAGTTCTACGGACGTCTCCACAATTACTACATAACGCGTAGTTCTACGGATGTCACCACAATTACTACATAACGCGTAGTTCTACGGATGTCTCCACAATTACTACATAACGCGTAGTTCTACGGATGTCACCACAATTACTACATAACGCGTAGTTCTACGGACGTCACCACAATTACTACATAACGCGTAGTTCTACGGACGTCACCACCTTACTACATAACGTGTAGATCTACGGACGTCACCACGTTACTACATAACGCGTAGTTGTACGGACGTCACCACGTTACTACATAACGCGTAGTTCTACGGACGTCACCACGTTACTACATAATGCGTAGTTCTACGCCTGTCACCACGTTACTACATAACGCGTAGTTCTACGGATGTCACCACGTTACTACATAACGCGTAGTTCTACGGATGTCACCACAATTACTACATAACGCGTAGTTCTACGGACGTCACCACGTTACTACATAACGCGTAGTTCTACGGACGTCACCACAGTTACTACATAACTCGTAGTTCTACGGATGTCACCACAATTACTACATAGCTCGTAGTTCTACGGATGTCACCACAATTACTACATAACGCGTAGTTCTACGGACGTCACCACGTTACTAATTAACGCGTAGTTCTACGGACGTCACCACCTTACTACATAACGCGTAGATCTACGGACGTCACCACGTTACTACATAACGCGTAGCTGTATGGATGTCACCACGTTTCTACATAACGCGTAGTTGTACGGACGTCACCACGTTACTACATAACGCGTAGTTGTACGGATGTCACCACGTTTCTACATAACGCGTAGTTGTACGGATGTCACCACGTTACTACATAACGCGTAGTTGTACGGATGTCACCACGTTTCTACATAACGCGTAGTTGTACGGATGTCACTATGTTACTACATAACGCGTAGTTCTACGGACGTCACCACGTTACTACATAACGCGTAGTTCTACGGATGTCACCACGTTACTACATAACGCGTAGTTCTACGGATGTCACCACGTTACTACATAATGCGTAGTTCTACGCCTGTCACCACGTTACTACATAACGCGTAGTTGTACGGACGTCACCACGTTACTACATAACGCGTAGTTCTACGCCCGTCACCACGTTACTACATAACGCGTAGTTCTACGGACGTCACCACGTTACTTACTAGTAACATACGCGCCAGCAATGAGGTTTTCTGCATCAACTTCCATCAGCTTCTGTTTGATGGGTTTGGTGTCCTGCCAGATAATGTACCAATCGCCGGACAGCGGGTATTGCACTGTATTGTGTTGGACTGTATTGTACTGTATTGCATTACATTGCATTGTAATGAAGCGCAGTGTAGTGTGGTGTGGTGTGGTGTGGTGTCGTATGGTGTAGTGTAGTGTAATTAAGTGCAGAGAAGTGTAGTGCAGTGTAGTGTAGCGCAGTATAGTGCAGTACAGTGTAGTGTAGCGTAGTATAGTGCAGTGCAGTGTAGTGTAGCGCAGTATAGTGTAGTGCAGTGTAGTGAAGTGCAGTGTAGTGAAGCGCAGTGTAGTGCAGTATAGTGCAGTGCAGTGTAGTGAAGTGCAGTGTAGTGAAGCGCAGTGTAGTGTAGTATAGTGTAGCGCAGTGTAGTGCCGTGCAGTATAGTGTAGTGCAGTGTAGTGTAACGCAGTAGAGTGCAGTACAGTGTAGTGTAGCGCAGTATAGTGTAGTGTAGTGTAGTGTAGCGCAGTATAGTGCAGTGCAGTGTAGTGTAGCGCAGTATAGTGCAGTACAGTGTAGTGTAGCGCAGTATACTGCAGTGCAGTGTAGTGTAGTGTAGTGTAGCGCAGTATAGTGCAGTACAGTGTAGTGTAGCGCAGTATAGTGCAGTACAGTGTAGTGTAGCGCAGTATAGTGCAGTGCAGTGTAGTGTAGCGCAGTATAGTGCAGTGCAGTGTAGTGTAGCGCAGTATAGTGCAGTGCAGTGTAGTGTAGCGCAGTATAGTGCAGTACAGTGTAGTGTAGCGCAGTATACTGCAGTGCAGTGCAGTGTAGTGTAGTGTAGTGTAGTGCAGTATAGTGCAGTGCAGTGAAGCGCAGTGTAGTGTAGTATAGTGAAGCGCAGTGTAGTGTCGTGCAGTATAGTGCAGTACAGTGTAGTGTAGCGTAGTATAGTGCAGTGCAGTGTAGTGTAGTGTCGTGCAATATAGTGCAGTGCAGTGTAGTGAAGCGCAGTGTAGTGTAGTATAGTGAAGCGCAGTGTAGTGTAGCGCAGTATAGTGCAGTGCAGTGTAGTGAAGCGCAGTGGCTTCAGTTTCAGTTTCTCAAGGAGGCGTCACTGCGTTCGGACAAACCCTTATACGCTACCCCACATCTCCTAGGCAGATGCCCTGGCCAGCGGGCATAACCCGACGACGCTTAGTCAGGCCTTGAGTGCATGCATATAATTATTCCTGTGCCTATCAGAATGGATTTCCTCTTCACACTGTTTGCCAGAGGACAACACTCTCGTTGCCATGGGTTCTTTTTCCGTGCGCTAAGTGTGAGCTGCACACAGGACCTCGGTATATCGTCTCATCCGCATGACAGGACGCCCAGTTTGATTTTCCAGTCTTTTTTTTCCCCTCTACGTTCAAGTGTGTTTGCTATCAGAGGCGATCTTCCTACGGAATTTAGACAGGGGCGACCCTTTTGTTGTTGTTGTTGTTGTTGCGATGGGTTCCTTTACGTGCGCTGAGTGCATGCTTCAAACAGGACCTCGGGTTTATATCGTCTCATCCAAAAGACTAGCACCCAGACCACCAATGAAATTGTAATGGACGGGGTGGGTGGTGGGGGGTTGGGGGGCGGGGGGGGGGGGGGGGGGGGAAGGAGTTAAAACCCTGGGGTGGAATGTATGAGCGAACTTAGCAGCGCTAAGTTTGCTTATCGTTAAGAATGTTTCCATCTCCACGGCAAATTCCATATACCTAGCAACATTCTTAACTCAAAGCCAACTTAGCGCCATAAAGATCGTGGCGCCTCACGCACACCCATGCCCAGGGTTTCGAACACAAGGACACTCGGCTTTCTAGTCGGGCCGCATTGCCACGAGGCCACCGCTTCGCTGACCCAAGCTACACCGGCAATCAGTTCAATTCAATTCAAAACCACTTTATCAATCCACATGAAAACCAACGTGTGCAATCACACAGGCTTCATTGTAGACACCAAAATGAAAATGAACATACGCACCATAAAAATACACTAAAACAAGTCAGATAACAACTTCACAGTAGCTGACGATAGACTAAAAACAACCACCACCACCCCCAACCCCACCCCACCCCTCCACCCCCCTCTCAGGTCGACTGTCATCAAATCACAAACACCGAATCTTCTGGGATGAACTTCCTTAGTCATGAGTTTACGGACCCTGGCAATACGCTGAACAACTCGATCACCTACACAGACAGGACGCATACACTACACGTATTGAAAGGAACAATAAAACACTGTGCATTCAGTTTGAATGATCTTGGTTGTTGAGTTCCATTACATATGTGGATGTTGTTGCTGCTGGGTTTTTTTTTTTTTCTTTCTGGCATTATAGAAAAAAAACACAATTTGTTAAAGCCATAATTACAACCAGAAACCCGAAAGCACTGAAGTTCTCACAATTGTTTATGACAAAGAGAAAATCATCTGTGTTGAAACTGTCTAAATTCATAGAAAAAAAAACAACAACACCAGACTATGCAATATTAAAAAAAAAAAAAAATTACTTTTCGACTCGGCTAGATTTCTA
>NC_134878.1:28630368-28635368 GCF_041734735.1 Babylonia areolata
GCTGGTGGTGGTGGTGGTGGAGGGGACGCTCTTTGAGCAATTATTGTCGTCAGTAAGGGGGTTTCAGTAGACGTGGTGTCCTAAAGCGCGCTAAACCACAGCAGGCACTACCGAACACCACCACCGAAGTGACTCGGCAGCAGTGTAGGGTCTCCTCTGGTTGGGTGGCCTCCTGGCGGCCTAACATCGATAGCTTTCCTTGTACACTGCTGACGCTTGGAGCCGCGACAAAGGAATCCCCTAGGTGTGGCTGTGTATCGGGGGTTGGGGGGTTGGGGTTGGGGGTGCGGGGTTGGGGGTGGGGGTGGGATTCGGGATGAAGGGTCCTGGGAGGAATGCCACTGAAACGGAGCAGATCATGGGAACAGCAAAGAAAAGCAACAACAACAAAAGACTCAGAGAACTGTAGTGGAAAAAAAAAACAAACACAAAAACTCTTCACAATGTATACCCAACCAATATACACTAAAATGAAAGTAACAAATGCCTACCGTGTAAACGTGCATCCGAGCTCCTCTCCACTGAAAAAAAAAAGGAAGTGGAAGCAAGAAATACAGATGAGGAAGAGAGAAGAACCCAGGGTTAACAAGGACAAGAGGAGAGGAAGAGACAAGTAAAAAAAGAAAAAGAAAAAAAAAAAAAAAAGATGAGAAAGATAAGATGAGAAAGAAAGAAAATATGCAGGAAGGGAGAATGAAGAGGAAGGAGAAGAAGAAGAAGAGGAAGAAGAGGAAGAGGAAGCAGGAGGAGGAGGAGGAGGAAAAGAAGGAGAGACAGGCAAGAATAAGAAGAGAAGGAGGAGGGGAGGAGGAGGAGGAGGAAGAAGTAGAAGAAGAAGAAAGGAGGATGAGGAGGAGGAGGGGGAAGAAGAAGAAGGAAGAAGAAGAAGAAGAAGAAGAAGAAGAAGAAGAAGAAGAAAAAGAAGAAGAAGAAGAAAAAGAAGAAGAAGAAGAAGAAGAAGATTGATTGATTGATTGAATCTTTAATGGATAAAGAATTAGGCGCAGTAAAGGGTTTTTTACAATTCTGCCCATTTAACGAAGAAGACGACGACGAAGAAGAAGAAGAAGAAGAAGAAGGAGGAAGAAGAAGAAGGAGGAGGAGGAGGAGAAGAAGAAGGAGGAGAAGAAGAAGAAACTACCACAATAGCAGCAGCAGCAGCAGCAGCAGAAGAAGAAGAAGAAGAACAACAACAACAACAACCACAACCGCAACAACTATAAATTTGAACAATGAACCCATTTCCACAATCTGTCTCTCTTTTATTTTAAAACTCATTCCGGACAGATGACGCGACGACCTTGGCCCAAGAACGTGACCTCGGCAATCGATTGGAACAGATGGAACACTGACTCAGTATAAACATGAGCACAAACGATACCCACTCAGACAGGAACACAAATATACATGCACGTCGCACCCAAGGAAATGACTGGCGCGTTGGGTTATCCTGCTGTTAAGGCATCTGCCTAGCAGATGTTGAGTAGCGTACGAGAGTGTGTGTGTGTGTGTGTGTGTGTGTGTGTGTGTGTGTGTGTGTGTGTGTGTGTGTGTGTGTGTGTGTGTGTGTGTGTGTGTGTGTGTGTGTGTGTGTGTGTATTTGCCCGAACGCAGTGACGCCTCCTTGAGAAACTGAAACTAAACCTACCAAGAAAACATTGAACACACACACACACACACACACGCACACACACACACACACACGCACACACACACACATACACGCACACCCCCCCCCCCCCCCCACAAAAAACAACAACAAAAAAACCTCCAAAACAAAACCAAAAACAACAACAACAACAAAAAAGAAAAAAGAAAAAAAAAGAAGAAGAAGAAAAAGAAAGTAAGTTTCCAGTTGGACTTTTTTTTGTGTGTGCTTCGAACGAACTTTTTGTCAATTCAATTATCACATTTAATTTCCACATGTTCCAGAGTTGAAACTGGTGTGTACATTTTAACTCGGAAATATATTTTGTTCTTTCTTCTCCCTTTTTTTTTTTTTTTTTTTTTTTTTGCTGGCTGGTTTTCTTTTCTTCTGTTGTTGTTTTTTTCTTTTGTCTTGGGATTGATTTCCGTTTTATTTTCTCTTCCGCCATTTTTTTTTCCAAGCAGTTACGACAACAACAACAACAACAAAACCAAACCTAAAAAAACCCTAACCATATGCAAATTTTCCGTTTCTCAAGGGGTGAGCAATTAAACTAAGATTCTTAATGAAGGCTGGCATTGAATTATTCCTTACATCTAAACTGACGGTGAAAACATATTCCCTGCGACACAAAGTAATGAATTAACTTAAACCCTACGTGTGTAGCAGTCGTGCTATGTCATCGTTGCAGACAAATGAAGATTCTTTTTATTCATTCTCTCTCTCTCTCTCTCTCTCTGTGCATTTGACTTATTTTTTTCCTGCCACCAAAACGTCTATCCCCGTGCAAGTAAACAACAACAACAACCACCCCCCCCAAAAAAAACAAACAAACAAATAAACAATCATCATCATCTATAAGGGCAGAAGGACATATATAGTTTTTGTTCAATTACATAATTTGTCGGTTGTAGTTTTGATTGTATACAATTTATGGCTGTGTACTTTGAACTTCTATGAAACAACTTGTAGGTCAAAGCCTTGTGGTAACAGTTCTTTCAAGCATGGATATATATATATATATATATATATATATATATATAGAGAGAGAGAGAGAGAGAGAGAGAGAGAGAGATTGAGACAGACAGACAGACAGAGACAAAAAGACAGAGAGAAAGAGGGAGACAGAGTCAGAGAGAGACCAGATTCAAGATGATTTCTTCATAATTATATAAGCCAAGGCCCCTTATGAAGGGGTGTGTGAACGTAACACGATGCAAACACCATAATGCAAAACATATGGAAAACTTGATATAACATCAGCTCCAAAGGACAGTCAACCCAGCCAGCTGCGAAACATAAAACATGAGAATCAGTATTCTCAGGACGTAATGGTTTCTCGGAACTTTAGAAAGCTTTTACATAGATACAAAGTAAACGTTTCTAGCAATTTTTTACAGTAAGTTGAAGACATCAACAGGTTCGATTCAAACATAAACATAGACAGAGAGAGAGTGACAGAAAGACAGAGAGAGACAGAGACAGAGTCAGAGAGAGACAGAGAGAGAGAGAGAGAGAGAGGGAGACAGACACAGAGCGGAGGGGGTGGGGGGTGGGGGTGGGGGGCGGAGAAACGGAAGGACATAGAGAGACAGATTAACTCACTCAGTACGGCCAGTCCTCTCTTCTCCTCTACACAAGACCCCTCGGATGTCCAGTGGGTGTCTGAATGACCCAACCTATAGCTTCCGTCGTCAGAATTGTGTGGTATTCTTTGTCCACATTCACCTCTTCAATATAAGAGCCTTCCGCTTGCAATATTTTGATGATGGTAATTGGGGGTGAAACGCTGTTAACGTCGTCTCTTTCGCCGTTCGTATGGAGAGAGTTAAATTAATTAATTCAGAGCACAAAAAGCACCTACAGCAAACTGAACCCCCTACAATACCAAGTATTCACACACATTCTGAAATTCAAAGCCGACGGATTTTTTTTTTTTTTTTTTTTTTTCCCCTTGTTGTTGTTGATCTTTTATAGTGGGGTCGAGCTGGGGTCGCGTGGAGGGGGTGGGGGTGGGGGTGGGGTGGGGGGTGTGGGAGGAGGAGGGGAGGGAACGGTTGCTACGTGGGGGGAGGAGAGTGGTGGTGGACGGTCAGTGGATAAATAAATATAAAGAAGGAGGAGGAGGAGGAAGGAAGAGGAGGAGGAGGAGGTAGGCAAGACATTGAAAGTGAAGGCACGATTTTAATCCCAACTTTCTCTCGCTTGGAAACTTTAACAGGTGATTGTGGTGTTTTTTTTTTGGTTTTTTGGTGTGTTTTTTTTTGTTAGGATTTGTTTACGATGTGTGTCTGTACTTTGTCGTTTCTCTTTTTCATTTCTTTCCCTCTTTCTGTATACTTAAAAAAAAAAAGAAAAAAAAAAGAAAGAAACGTACTTCTTCTTCCAGCGGTCTACATTTCTTCACCTTTTCGTGTTTTTTTTTTTCTGATCAGGTAGAGTGTGTGAGTGTGAGTGTGAGTGAGTGAGTGAGTGAGTGAGTGAGTGAGTGAGTGAGTGAGTGAGTGAGTGTGTGTGTGTGTGTGTGTGTGTGTGTGTGTGTGTGTGTGTGTGTGTGTGTGTGTGTGTGTGCGCGTGTGCGTATGTGTGTGTGCGTGTGCGTATGTGTGTGTGTGTGTGTGAGTGTGTGTGTGAGTGTGTGTGTGTGTGTGTGTGTGTGTGTGTGTGAGTGTGAGTGTGAGTGTGTATGTGTGTGTGTGTGTGTGTGTGTGTGTGTGTGTGTGTGTGTGTGTGTGTTGTGTGTGTGTGTGCGTATGTGTGTGTGCGTGTGCGTATGTGTGTGTGAGTGTGTGTGTGTGTGTGTGTGTGTGTGTGTGTGTGTGCGTGCGTGTGAGTGTGAATGTGACTATGTGTGTGTGTGTGTGCGCGCGCGTATGTGTGTGTGTGTGCGCGCGAGCGTGTGTGTGTGTGTGTGTGTGTGTGTGTGTGTGTGTGTGTGTGTGTTCTGTCTTCAATTTAACGTCTTTTCACTTCGACTGATATAAGATGTGAAGAGATTTAGTGTGTGTGTGTGTGTGTGTGTGTGTGTGTGTGTGTGTGTGTGTGTGTGTGTGTGTGTGTGTGTGTGTGTGTGTGAAAGAGAAAGAGAAAGAGAGAGAGAAAGAGAGAGAGAGAGAGAGAAAGAGAGAGAGAGAGAAAGAGAGAGAGGGAGGGAGAGAGAGAGAGAAAGAGAAAGAGAGAGAGATAGAGAGAGAGGCGCGTTGTTGTCTTGGGGAAACGTGAATTCATCCGAATGACTAAGCGTCCGCCAGATCACTACCACTGATTTGAAGGTCTGGTGGAGGGGGGGTGGGGGAAAACACTGGCAGTCAACTGTGCCGGGATTCGAACCAGTGCGCTCAGATTCTCTCGC
>NC_134878.1:28640368-28642868 GCF_041734735.1 Babylonia areolata
TCATAGAGAGAGAGAGGGAAGAGAGGAAAGAGAGAGAAAGAGAGAGAGAGAGAAAAAAAGGGGGGGGGGGGCATAGAAAGAGGCAGGCAGGGAGAGAGAGGGAGAGAGCGAGTGAGGGAGAGAGAGAGGTGGGTACAGAGAAAGAGACAGAGAGAAAGAGGGAGAGCAAGACAGAAAGAGAGAGAGAGGGAGAGCAAGGCAGACAGATATATACATATATATATATATATATATATATATATATATATAGAGAGAGAGAGAGAGAGAGAGAGAGAGAGAGAGAGAGAGAGAGAGATGACAGAGAGAGACAGACATACACACAGAAAGAGGCAGGTAGATGATGATTCTTGAGCGAAGACGAACATGGGTTAAACAAACATGGTTCCAACAATAGCATGGAAGCAAAAAACATGTAGATAAATAAACGAACGAACAAACCAACCCACCAAGCCACCAACCAACCAGCTACCTGATTAACTAACTACCTCACTAACTACCCACCTACCTAGTACCTGCCTGCCAAACCAACCAACCAACTAACCAACCAACCAACCCACTCACTCACAATTATCCTTTAACCTAGCGAGCGACATGGCACCAGAAGCCTGCTAACGTTGCATTAAAAAAAAAAAGGAAAAAAAAGAAGGAAAAAAAACAACAACATATCTATGCTGCATACGAGCCTGCCGCGGCCACGTCACATCCGTCAGATTAGGTTGCACATTTGGCACCTCCCGGAAAATGTCAAACTTGACTAATTAGTAAGTTCTTCCCCCCCCCCCATGTTCCCCCCCCCCCACCACCCCCCTACCCTCCACCAAAGCCCCCCCACCTACCCCCCTCCCCCCCCCCCCCACACACACACTCATGAACTTGCTCATTAAAAACAAAACAACGACAACAACTACAACTACAACAACAAAGGTGTTTTCTTTGCATAGCGTTTCTTGACGGTTTAACAACAACATAAACCCGTACAAAGTAAGTTGGAGACGGGGATGGGGGGGTGGGGGTGGGGGGTGGGGGTGGGGGGGGGCTAGAGGAGACTCGGGGGGGGGGGGGGGATGCAGGGGAAGACAGGAAAAACAACAACGGACAGACAAACACACACACACACACACACACACACACACACACACACACACACACACACAAAACAACAACTTCTTCGTTCGTGGGCTGCAACTCTCACGTTCACTCACTCGTACGTACACGAGTGGGCTTTCACGTGTATGACCGTTTTTTGTCGTTGTTTTTTTACCCCCGCTATGTAGGCAGCCACAGTCCCGTTTTCGGGGGGTCGGTGTGTGTGTGTGTGTGTGTGTGTGTGTGTGTGTGTGTGCATGCTGGGTATGTTCTTTGTTTCCATAACCCCGCCGAGCATTGACATGGATTACAGGGTCTTTAACGTGCGTATTTTATCTTCTTGTGCTTGCGTATACACACGGAGGGGGAGGAGGTGGGGGGGGGGTGTTCAGACACAAGCAGGTCTGCACATAATTTATGTTGACCAGGGAGATCAGGAGGAAAAAAAAATTTCCACCCTTTTACCCACCAGGGGCCCCCCGTTACCGAGATTCGAACCCGGGACCCTCAGATTGAAAGCCGAACGCTTTAACCACTCGGCTATTGCGCCCGTCAAAAAAACGAAGAAGAGAAAGGAAAAGAAAGAAAGAAAGAAAAGAAAAAAAGAAAGAAGAAGAAGAAGAAGAAAAAAAAAAACGAAAACGAAAAAAGAGAAAAGAAAAAAGAATGGACAGAAAATTAATTATTCATAGAGAGACGAGGCTTTGTGGACACACGGACTTTGACAACCAGGAAGAATCTGGAGAACACTTTTTCTGTGTCAACGGCACGACAACGACACTTCACAGAGTTTTTAAAACCCTTTCACCGCCAGACAATTTAGAGTACAAAATTCCCTTGTGGTATTGACACAGAAAAGACAGTGGATAAGAATAGCTGGGGATTCCCCCCGTGCGATGTATAGAAAATACGGCCTATCCTACCACCGAACATTAATTAAGAGCAGTAAGTTCATGGAAAACAGACCAATGAATGGTCACCTTTCAGTGACATGGGTCCTCTACCACGCCTGTGCATAAATGCGAGCTTGGCGGTGAAAGGATTAAGAGAGGAGGAGGAGGAGAAGTTTTAGTTTCACTTTCTCAAGGAGGCGTCACTGCGTTCGGACAAATCCATACAACATACGCTGTACACCACATCTGCAAGGAAGATACCTGACCAGCAGCATAACCCAACGCGCTCTGTCAGGCCTTGAGTGTATGCTTATATAATTTGCATGTTCTTATACATCACAGATTGACATAAGTTTACATCTGGGCCAACAGCAAAGTGAGAGCTGTATTATCAATGGTTTCTCCAGTCAATGGGAAACCATTTACAGCTTAGTCTTTTGTGAAGGACTAGGACTCTCAAACTAGGACGCAAAATTGCACTGGCTCTTAGTGCTGCAGCCTTGTGGGCTAGTTGGCCTTTG
>NC_134878.1:28647868-28650368 GCF_041734735.1 Babylonia areolata
CAGACAGACAGACAGACAGACAGGTAGAAAGACAGACAAACAGGCAGTTAGATTATCAGAAGGGGGACGAGATAGATGAACATATGGCGACTGATACATTGACACAATGAAGGGGTGGAGACACACAGAGAGAGAGAGAGAGAGAGAGAGAGAGAGAGAGAGAGAGAGAGAGAGAGACAGAGACAGGGACAGAGACAGAGGCAGAGAGAGACAGAGAGGAAGAGGTGGAGGAGACAAAAGAAACTGCGCCTTATATTGATGATGATGATGATGATGACGACGATGGTGATAATAACACGTCGCACTTAAAAAAGAAAGA
Organism: Babylonia areolata; assembly: GCF_041734735.1. NCBI lineage: Eukaryota > Metazoa > Mollusca > Gastropoda > Neogastropoda > Buccinidae > Babylonia > Babylonia areolata. The sequence continues at coordinate 28,648,188 of NC_134878.1, forward strand.
AAAAAGAAAAAAGAAAAAAAAGAGAAAAAAATGGCTTTCCATGTACGAAAAATCCATTAAATTGTAATTCACGAAATGATAATTTAAATCAGTTTACACACTCAATGCAAACAGACGTCCTCACACCACTCACCCATCTTGCTCGCTCTCTCTCACACACACACACACGCGCGCGGTGATTACTTCCCCCCCACCCCCCGCCAACCCCCTCCCCATTTTTGATAATAATCAGTTTACGCTTGTAATAGCATTTATTTTTGTGGCACTTTGAATGGTTGGGTGGTTGAGATTGCGCGTGTGTGCTGTTGCCTGTGATGCTAGGGGAAAGTAATTGCGCGTTTCTTATGAATATGATTTTACTGGAATCATCGTTCCTCGATGTCAGTGAGTACAGTTCTGGACAGCTCAACTGATCCTGTCACAGCAATTGTAAGCCAGAGCGTGAGAATCGGCTGGAGCGGACGGGTCCTAGTGTTTCAATGTTTGGCCTTTTGTCACACTGATGAGGTGAGGGTATCTATGGTATTTGTATTTGTATTTCTCTTTTTATCACAACAGATTTCTCTGTGTGAAATTCGGGCTGCTCTCCCCAGGGAGAGCGCGTCGCTACACTACAGCGCCACCCATTAACTCTCTCCATACGAACGGCGAAAGAGAAGACGTTAACAGCGTTTCACCCCCAATTACCACCATCAAAATATTGCAGGTGGAAGGCTCTCATACTGAAGAGGTGAATGTTGACAAAGAATACCACAATTCTGACGATGGGAGCTAAAGGTTGGGTCATAGAGACACCCACTGGACAAACGAGGGGTCTGTGTAGAGGAGAAGAGAGGACTGGCCGTACTGAGTGAGTTAAAATTTTTTTTCCTGCATGCAGTTTTATTTGTTTTTCCTATCAAATTGGATTTTTCTACAGTATTTTGCCAGGAACAACCCTTTTGTTGCCGTGGGTTCTTTTACGTGCGCTAAGTGCATGCTGCACACAGGACCTCGGCTTATTGTCTCATCCGAATGACTAGCGTCCAGACCACCACTCAAGGTCTTGTGGAGGGGGAGAAAATATCGGCGGCTGAGCCGTGATTCGAACCAGCGCGCCCAGATTCTCTCGCTTCCGAGGCGGATGCGTTACCTCTAGGCCATCACTCCACATTAATGTTAGGTCCAACTAGTTTTTGGTTCATTATTTTGTCAAAACATTTTGTATTTATTCTGGTTATGAATTGGATTACTTAATTTCACTACTTTAGTAAACTAATGGAAGGTGATCCGTTTCTGGGATTGTTTGATTAATTGTTCATTTCTACTCAATTGTCTTTTCTCATTTCCATGGATCGATTCATTCAAATGATTAAAGTGTTACCAAAATATTTTCATGCTGTACATTACAAATACAGTTTATACAGTGTTTATTATATTGTTTTAGGAATACTTTTTTTTAAAAATAGGTTTTATTAAATGGCGCTGATGTACTTTTTTGTGCAGAGGTTCGCGCATTGACGCACATTGTTACACACTGTCGCGCATTCTCACTCTTTGAATCTGAAGAGATCAAAATAGAGAAGCTGTGTGAAACGACCCTGTGTGTGGTGTTGCTTCCCCTTTCCTCCCCCCCCCCCCCCGCCCCCATGTCCTTCCTTACCCTCTTCTTGACAGAGCTGTATCGAAGATAGAACTGAACCCCCACTCCAACAACTACAACACGCTGATTACTTCCTTTATTCATTACTAACTACATTGGCCCGGGTCCCCCCCGCCCCCTTTTGTGCATTCCGAACCTAAGTTTGGAAGTTAATTACTGGATAAATAAATAACCATTTTGTCGATTGTCTCTATTTTCCTGGCAGTATTGTTCTTTTCCGTCCATAAAATTTCTATCTGTGACATCCTGGCAAAAAACAACAACAAAAACAACAACAACAAAAAACAAACAAAAAAACAACAACAAAAACCAACCAAACAAAAGAAAACAATAACAACAACAAAAAAACCCCACAAAAAACAAAAACGTGGGATTTATATTATTCGAAACGAAAGGAAATTAAACATTTTTCACTCTATTTTACGAGGGTAGTGGAGAAAGCACAACTTCTCTCTCTCTCTCTCTCTCTCTCCACACACATGTATGTATATATATATATATATATATATATATATATATATTCAGCCCTAAAAATTACG